>NW_028258214.1:160000-387500 GCF_053883595.1 Heterocephalus glaber | reverse complement strand
AGTGGGGCCAGGAGCCGCACCTTCCGGGCAGAAAGTCAGTCTGGAGCTGCGGCCTTGCAGCCCTCATGAGGCCACTGCGTCTGTGACCCCGAGCGGGAGGGCGGCGGACCCGGCTTCCAGCAGGGGATTTAAATAGACAGAAGCAGCTGGGGGGGGGGCAGCGGTGGGGACAGCTGTGGATTCCTTTCCATCTCGGGCCTGGCCGGGCCGGCCCAAATTCCACAGCACTGTCTGCAAAGTCCCCGGAGGTGGTGGCTGTGAATTGGGCATGTTAGGGCCCTGAGGTCGCCTGCCCTGGTCCCCATGTCGGATGCACAGTTTCCTGCAGCCGCCTGAGCACATGAGCTCACTGGGGGCTGGACTTGGTGGGCTCTGTACCCGCTCAGGCACCTTTGAAGATGGATGGGACTCTGGGCACAAGAGGGCTGCCACGGCTCCGGCGTCCCTGCCTTGAGATGCATCCCCCTCCTGTGTGATGGAGACTCAGGTCCCAGCGTGGGCACAGGGCTAGGTCTCAGGCTCCCTGCGTCCTCCTGGCCCTGGCGACTGGGCCCTGCCACCGATTTGCCCATGTGAGCTCCGCCCTGGGGAATGTGTCACCTCGGATTAGGACGGAATCAGATCCGGGGACGACAGCTTCCCCATCCGGGCTTGGCGGGGTCCCGGGTGTGTGGCAGGGGCTGAGGTCCAGCTGTCTGGGGCTGGGGGTCCAGCTGGGGCAGCGGGGACCCCGGCTCCCGGGGGCGAGGCTCAGTGGGGTCCAGGCCCCGGGTCACGCTGGTCTCTGCTCAGCTGTCGCCCACGGAGCTGTTTGTGCCTCGGTTGCCGGGAGAGGAGAGGTATAAATAGGAGCAGTGGCCAGGCGTGAGCCCTCGGGGACAGCTGCAGCAGCCGCAGTCCCTCACGGGGACACACGGCTGGGCCGCGAGGGGGCTGGGGAGGCAGCTGGCCGAGCCTCCCGTGAGCAGGGCGGGCTGAGCAGGCACTGGGTCCGGTGAGCGTCCTGCCTCAGCCTCCCGAGTGCTGGGCTGACAGGCACGCGGCCCTCTGATCTCTTTGGACAGGAGGTTTTCCATGCACTTTCTATTTTTGGGAAACTCAACAGTACGACTACACTGAAAACATGACTTTCCGTGAAAACCCGCTTCCCCTGAAGGGGCGACAGGCTCTGCGGTGCTGTCACCAACAGCCACTGGGGCAGGACGGTCTCTGGCCCATGCACTTCCGCAGACACGCACTGATCTGTCCTACCCGTCACGGACGGTTCTCTCCCGTCTGCACTTCGAGGACGTGTGAGCCCTGGTGCTGATGAGCCACACACTGGTTTGTCGAGTGACTTCTAGACCGTTCCGCCTCTTCCTGGGTAGAATTTCCCACCTTGAGTTTATCAGCAGTGAGAATAAAAATCTCCACCCGACAGCGCTGGGGGAGCTGGGAACAGCCCAGCCACGGAACGCAAAGGCTTTAAATCATTTATTTAATTAAAATAAAGGTGGGCCGGGCGCACCTGTCACCCCAGGCCTCCGAGGCTGAGGCAGGAGGGCCTCTGTGAGTTCGAGCCCAGCCCGGGCTACTTAGCAAGACCCTGTCTCAGAAAAGCAAACTGACGGCCAGGGCCGGGGACAGGGCCGGGCCCTCGCTGCCTCCAGCCTGGGGTCAGGTCTGCACCCCGTCGTCCCCAGGCGCCCCCCCACGCCTGCCCGTGCGGCTGTGACCAGGCCCGGGCCCCTCTGTCCCCTCAGGCCTGACGCCCCAGTGCCAGGCACGCAGTGCCTCTGCAGCCGCTGCGGGAGGGAGGGGAGGGGAGGGAGGGGAGGGGAGCGAGGGGAGGGAGGGGCTCTGCCGTCGCTGTCTTGGCCCTGGCCGGCCACACGGTGGTGCTGTGGCCTCGGGAACGCGGCCGGCCCGGCTCCCTTTGTCTGCTGCGCGTCCCCTCGCTGCCGCTGCTCCGGCTCCCGCCTGGCGCTGTCCCGGGCGTCGGGGACTCGGACCCCGTGCAGAGGGCAGCTCTGGACCCCCGAGCCCCGGGGGGAACTCAGCGCTCCTGTTTTCCCCTTTTCTGACCTGGGGCTGGAGCCCTGGACCTCTGCCTGCAGCTCCGCCCCGTTTCACTTCTTAGCTTTAACTTGGAGACGGGCGTTCCCCTAAGTCACTGACTTGCCCGGGCTGGGCTGGGCTGGGCTGGGCTGGGCTGGGCTGGGACTGGAGACAGACCCCCCTCAGCCTCCCGAGCGGCTGGCCTGCCAGGCGTGCGTGTGCAAACAGACGCCCCTGGGCCGCCCTGCTCCCCAGAAGCCATGTCCACGGCCCGCCCGGGGACCTGGGAGGCGCTGGTCTGTTAGGAGGCGCTGGTCTGTTAGGAAGCGACCACCGCGCCCCCAGGTCTTGGGGAGCCCCGGGCACAGGCCCAGGGGGTGGGAGGGTGGGAAGAACTGGGGCACTGAAAACAGAGTCTGGCTGGGCCGCAACTTGCCCAGGCTGGGCTCAGACTTGGAATCTTTGTGCCTCAGCCTCCCAGAGAGGTGGGACGATGGACGTGCGTGTCCGCACCTGGTCTTATCACCTTTCATAAAAGAGACACTTGAAATGGCACAAGTACCCGTGCAGGGATGAGTGGACGGGGGGATGTGATCCAGCCGGGCATGGAATATTACGCAGCCGTGAAAAGACACAGGGCTCTGGCACCGGCTATGGTGTGGGTGGAGCCTGAGGACCTGCAGCTCACTGAGAGAAGCCAGGCTCGGAAGGACACAGAGCATGGGGTCTGCCTTCGCTGAGGGCCACAGAGCTGCCCTTCGTCGATAGGAAGCAGGGCGGTAGAAGGTTTGGCAGTGTCTTTGGGCTTCTTCCTCCGGGGGCTGGAGCAGCCTCGCCCCAGGCCTTCAATCTCAGCCCTGCGGAGGCCGAGGCAGGAGGATCTCAAGTTCCAGCCCAGCCTGGGCACCTGAGCGACTCAACAGCTTTTCGGTGGCCGAGGGACCAGAAGGCACGGAGCCAGTCCTCCGTTCCCACACAGCCAGGTGTGGCTGGGGGGCCCAGGGTGGTCCACTGGGTGTCTGACCCAGCAGTCACCACAGTGTGCACGGCGGGCGTCCTACATTCCCAAGATGATTCCATCCACTTGCTTTCTGCACCACTGAGGACGGATGCCAGGTTTTCCCAGGGTTAAAGTTCTGTCCCCACCCTTTTAAATTTCCTCCTGGAGGCAGGGTCTCGCTGAACCGCCCTGGCTGGGCTGGGACTGGGGATCCTCCTGCCGCGGCCTCCTGAGTGGAGGGTTTGAGACTCTTAACTGCTTTTGGAGGCAGAAACCCACCAGGTGGCTGCATTTGAATACAGGAACTGTGCAGACTTGGGGACATCCTCCCACTTGCTGTTTGCATAAGCACTGACTTTGCCTGTGGGGACTGCACTGCCATCCCAGTACTCCGGGAGGCTGAGGCAGGAGGGTGACAGGTGGCATCCCAGCCTGGCAACCTGTTGAGACTCTGCCTAAAATAAAATATAAAGAAAGGGTTGGGGATGCAGATCTGTGGAGACCTGGGATGGAAGTGGATTCTGCAAAATTAAACAAAACAGCACAGAGGGAAGTAAACCGATAGTAAGCAGTGTGCATCTCCTCCTCCATCTCTGTCTACTCCTCCTCGTCCTCCTTCTCCTCCTCCTCCTCCTCCTCCATCTGCTCTATCTCCCCCTGGGACCACTGGGGCAGCCGACCACAGACTGAACCCCCTGAGACCACTGGAGCAGCCGACCATGGACTGAACCCCCTGAGACCACTGGAGCAGCCAACCGAGGACTGAACCCTCTGAGACCACTGGAGCAGCCGACCACGGACTGAACCCCCTGGGACCACTGGGGCAGCCAACCACGGACTGAACCCCCTGAGACCACTGGAGCAGCCGACCACGGACTGAACCCCCTGAGACCATGAGCCCAATACAACCTCTCCTGCTCTAAGCTGATTTTCTTTGTCACAGAGACAGAGGCCTGACCCACACAAGGGCACAAAAGTCTTTCTTTACATGGGGTTATTTGGTCGTGGATGGGAAAAGCAGTGGATTATGTGGAAGACTTCACTAAAAACACGCACAGTGGTGTGGCTTTGAGCACATGGTCAGTGTGGAGCAGGCTGTGTCCTGCACCTTGGAGTCTTGGCCTCGGTGGGGAGCACTGGACCTCTGCCTCTATGTCGGACCCTCCCTCAGGACCCCGGTCACCCCCTAGCCATTCTGCCCTGGCCTGAGCCCTGAGCCCTCTGTCCCCGGGACCCCAGCTTGCTGGCCTCAAGCCTTGAGTTTCTCCGTCTCCTCAGGGCCCCGTCCATGCAAGGGAGCAGATTCCTGTCGCCTGCTCAGCCCCCTGAGGCCGGGTTCTGACTCTGACTCTGGCATTGGAAGTGTCCTGTCTGGCCACATAATGCAGCCCCTGCCTGGTCCCTGTGACACCAGACGCTCCTGTCCTGTCCCGGAGCTGCAGGCCCCAGGCCCGGCATGGGCAGCACTGGCTCTTCCGAGGCCTCGGCCCTGGGCTCCCTGTGTCCTCACACGTGCGTCCCTCTGTGTGTGTCTGAGTCCTCCATCTTCTTCTCAGGAGGACCCAGCCCTGTGGGGTCGGGGCCACCCTGGGGACTCAGTTTACCTTCAGGGCTCTTTAAGGCCCTGTCTCAAAACACAGCTGCAGCCTGAGATCCTGGGGTCAGAAAGTCAATCAACAAACATTCAGTCTCCACATAGCTGCATCCTGAGGTCTTAGGGTCAGGGTGTGGCATGGGGATCTGGGGCAGGGTACGTCCCCACAATGCCGGGCCCCGTCTGGGACATGGTATCCCTGCCCTCAGGTGCTGGCTGAACCCAGGGACATGTGTGTCCACCCTCAGCCGTGGCTCAGAAACAGGGCTCCTGGGACACGGATTTGTTCCCACGGGGCACGGCGGCCCAGAGCAGTTGTAGCCCGGAGCAGTTGTGGCGAGCAGGCCGCACTTACTGTGCTCATGGCTGGTGGACACCCAGGGAGAGGAAGACTTTGCCGGTTCTCGGTGGGATCCGGGAGGGCCTGGGGCACGGGAATGGTCTTTTGGGATCTCCCTGCCTGAGCCTCCCAATTGCTAGGGCCACAGGAGTGCATCAGCACACGCAGCTCAGATGTTGAAGGAGGAGGCAGGGTGAGTTGTGCGGTGCCTGCCACGCGTGGCTATCAGCGTCTCGGTGTGACTGCGGGTGTGACCCGTGGACGCAGGAGACTCCCTGGATGGCCGGTGTCTCACCCTCTGCAAAATGCCCCAGCCCCGCTGCACACGTGCACCCGTCACGGACCACGCTCCTGCTTCAGATGCGCCGGAGACAGGAGCGGCCTGCAGCTCGGCTGGGTCCGGGGCACCGTCAGGCCAAGGCTGGCGCAGGCCCAGGACCCGCTGCTCCCTCACAGGGGACGTGGGTCCGGTGGGGAGGGAGAGGCGCAGCCGGGATCCCGGCCTCCCGCCCTGACTGCTCCCTGGAGGCCGCGCCCTGCTGGGCGGGTACTCTGAGGCCTCGGCGGGGCCTGGGGCTGAGGCTCTGGGTGTTTGTGGGGTGCTGAGCATGGAGCCAGGGCCTCTGCACCCCGCTACGTCCTGGGCTTTTGTAACGGAGTTAACTTCATCCACGTGCCTGTCTTCATATCATCTAATCTACCCATCACCTACCCCCCCACCATCCATCCATCTACACCCACCCATCCATCCATTCTGTCTATCCACCGTCTTTCCATCCATCTCCCTACGGATCTGTCATCTGCCTGTCTGTCTGTCACCTATCTATTGATCATCTGTCTTTGTCTCCATCTGGGCTCTCTCATATCTGTCTGTCTTTCTCTCTACCATCCCTCAGTATACGCTTACCTATCATTTATGCCTGTCCCTCATCTATCTTTTGAACTGTAATCTGTCACCTGGAAGCATCTATCTATGTATTTATCTCTCTTTCTTTTTTGTTGAGGCAGGATCTCACTGTGTAGCTGGGGCTGGCCTCAAACCCTTGGTGATTCTCCTGCCTCCACCTCCCAAGGGCTGGGATGACAGGCGTGCGCGCAGCACGGCACCTGGCTTCTATGTATCCGCTGTGCCTGTCCATCCGTGACCTCTCTCTCCACCCACCCTATCATCTATGTGTCCACCTACCTACCCTGTATGTATCTAACATCTCTCTCGGTACCTACCTGCTGGTCATCTGTCTGTATTTTTGATCCACCTCTCCAAGTGCCCATCTACTCGTCACCTATCAGTTATTTCTGTCCTGTTTATCTATCTGCGCGTCATCTAGGTGTGTGTCTACCTGTCTATGTTTAGGAATCTATCTATCATCTATCTGCCCTCCTATCAGCCATCTTTCTGTCCCTGATTGACGTCTGTCATGTTTATCTGTCCGCTCGGCCTGTCCATCCGTCCACCCACCCATCTCTCTCTCCGTCTCCCTGATCTTTTACTGTCTACCTGTCTGTACCCACCCATCCCTCTCTCCGCCTCTGTACCTGTCTGTCCACCTCACATGTCCACCCCGCCTGCCAATAGCCTTCCCAGGGTCTCCATTCCCCAGCCCCGGTCTGCTGCCCACACCCCGGCCCCGAGTCCCCTGGGGGTCACTGTTTGCACACGGAGACACTATTTAATGAAGCAATTATTTAGTCTTCAAAAGGGATCTCAGCTATGTTGCCCACGCTGGTCCCGAACTCCTGGGCTCAAGCGATCCTCCTGCCTCAGCCTCCCGAGTAGCTGGGCCACATGTGCACACCGAGGCCGCATCAGACCTCCAGCCTCTTTATGTTTGCAAATAGACTTTGTGTCCTGCTATGTGGCTGAAGGCTATTCCTGTCTGGGCTGGGCTTCGTAGCTAGTGAGGGTCCAGTGGGAGCATTTAGTCGGTCAGCTGAGTGGAAGATCCAGAGCTCGTAGGAGGAGAACCCAGCCCAGGCATGGGGGTGTCTCTGGAGAGGCTGGAACAGGATGGGGTCTAGGGAGGTGCAGGACAGGCCCACAGGCGGTCAGGGCTGTGTGACCAAGGTGGAGAGGTGACCAAGCTGGGATCAGGCTCCGGGCCATTACTGAGCCTGGAGCCCGGGCCAAGACCCCAAGGGTGGCTATTGTGGTCCATCGGGGCCGCCATATGCAATCCCACAGCCCAGGTGGCTGACAGACAGCAGAGCTTGGTGCCCAGTCCTGAGGGCTGAGGTCCAAGGTCCAGGCGTGGCAGAGCCCGTGTCTGGTGAGGCTGCTTCCCGGGCCACAGGTGGTGCCTTCACCGTGTCCTCACCTGGTGCAAGACGGGGAGCCCTCTGGGGTCTGTGAGGAGGACGCGGATCTCATCCGTGCGGCTCCACCCTCAGGACTCCAGCACCTCCCAGAGCCCCAGTCCTGACACCACCGTGGGTGAGGACTCAGCGTGGGGACTCGGGGGGCACAGCATTCAAACCCTAAGGCCGCCCTTGTCCTGGGCCCGGGAGCCCCACACTGGCGGTCAGGCCCCCCCACGTCCTCCTGCTGACCGTGTTCAGTGATTACAGAATTTTGTTCTGCAGAAAGCAAATGGGAGAAACCCGTCTCGAGCTGGACCAGGCATGGGGGAGGCCAGGCCCCTTCCCCGATGGCCCTGTTTTGAATGAGGAACAGAAGAGCTCCCGGCCTTTCCCTGAAGTGTGCAGCATATGAATTTTTCAGCGCCCGGAGCCGGGGCATGGCCGCTCCAATTTGCCTCAAGCTTGGCCGCCCCGCTGGGCCTGAACCTTCCAGCTCACTCCCGTCCGGCTTCTGGCCTGAGAAATTGTTTTGCGGAAGAAAGGGTTATGCAGGGGCTGACAGGGAAGGTGAGGGTGTTTTGTTCGTTTGTTTGTTTTGTGTTTTGAGGCAGGACTTCCCGAAGGAGCCAGCTGGCCTTGAAGCCACAGGGATCCTCCTGCCTCAGCCTCCCTAGTGCTGGGACAACCTGTGTGTCACCACGGCCGGCTAAGATTTATAAGACCTGTTTGTGGAGAACGGCAGTGGCTTGGGGTTTGGGTGAGGAAGGCGGGCCCTGCTGGAGCATTCACGCGTGGCTGAGGCCCGCTCACGCTTCCTGTGCATTATTACAGAAGCCCCAGGCCCCGGAGTCCCTCCCAGAAGTACTTGCCTTACAGGGTCCCTTCCGCTGCACGTTCTGTTTTTGCCAGGGCTGGGGTAATCCGTGTTTACCCTGGACTGGCCTGGGCTTCATCAGTGTCATCGAAGGCTGAACTTGGTCCCCGACCCCAAGCTCAGTTCTGGCTCATGGGCCGGGCAGGGGTGGGAACGAGCAGCTGCCCACGTCGCAGGCTTTGCCTGGCTGTTGAGGTCAGAAGGCAGATTGGTTTTCTAAAGAAATATTTTTAAAAAATGGAGTCATGCCTGGCCCAGAGGGGCACAGGTGTCATCCCAGGACTCAGGGAGGCTGAGGCAGGAGGAGCTCAAGTTCAAGTCCAGCCCGGGCAACTTGGAGAGTTCATGAGGCCCCGTCTCCGAGTCAACCATGAAAATTGGCCCAGGGATGTGTGAAGAAGGTCCTGGTTTCGAGTGAGAGCCACCACCTAAGGCGGCAAATTGGTCAGTTGTTGCTGGGATAAAAGACCCGAGCTACTCGGTTGACAGGACAAGGGTTGGACTGGCCGTGGTTTCAGAGAGTTCAGCTTCCTCTGGCTCGTGGGACGAACGCCCCAAACGGGCCCGGGTGTCGGGGAGCTAGGAGCCCGCCCGGTGTCCCCGTGCCAGACTCGGAACCTCGAGGACTCGGCCCAGGTCCACGCTCACACACACGGGGCCTGGGTGTCTCCGGCCGAGGCAGGGTGGGCTTGGCCAGGAGGGAAGTGCGCTGGTCCCGGGCCCCGGGGGAATCGGGTCCCATCCCCATGATGGAAACCCAGGCCGGTGGATCCACTCCCAGGGGGGAAAGGGTTGTCGGCTCACGGCTCCGGCGGGCGCAGTCCCTGGTCCTCTGGGCTCCGGGCATCACGGGGGGCCCGGGCTGGAACGAACCTGCTCGCAGCATGGCGCCCGGGGAGCAAAGGCAGACAGAGGCAGCGCCTGGGGTCCCCGTGTCTCCTGCAAGGACGTCAGGCAGCGGCCCCAGTTCCCCAGCTGCCCCCAGGCCCTGGTTCCCAGTGGCCCCATCGTCTGCCATGGGCGCCATGTTGGGTGTGGCGTGCCCACCATGTGGACCTCTTCCACTGGGAAGAGGAGGGCTGGGTTTTCCTGGGGGGAAGCTGAGCCCTTCGGGGACCCCGGGCAGGGCCTGGGGCAGCGTGGCTGGCCGGGACTAGGAGGGGCGCTGGCCTCGGGAGGGGGAGCCCGGAGCCGCCGCTCTGCGTCCTACGCTGCCCAGCCCGGGACCCAGCCGTCTCCGGATGGCCAGGGGCTGAGACCCCTGTGGGATGGGCAGTGGTCCTGTCCACCCGCCACCGAGCCAGCTGTCTGTCATCTGTTCACCCGTCTGCGCGTCCATCCTTCCCTGCAGTTCCTATCCACCCCTCCACCCAGCCATCCACGCCGTGAACACCCCAGCGCCGCAGGAGGCTGAGGCAGGGTGATCACAAGCTCCCGCTTCAGCAACGCAGTCCTCGATCACCCTGCCTGGACGATCAGGGCTGCAACAGGATGCTCTGTGCTCCAGCAACTTATGGAGCAGGGGGCTCTGGGGCCACGTGTGACCCCGACTCACTGCGAGGTGCGCTGCCGAGGGGCTGCGAGCCCAGGCCCAGCAAGGAAGGGCGGCTTCCGGGGGCGAAGCTTTGCTGGTGCTGGAGCCGGGCAGCCTGGGCTCTGGCGAGGTCGGGGACAGACGGGAGGACAGGGCGGGAAGGGGGGCCGGGGCGACCACTGAGGAGACGTGCGGCTGACATGAGGCGCGTGGGAGGGGTGGGCGGCTGCTCTCTGTCTCTGCCTCTTTCTGCCTCTGTCTCTGCCTCTCTCTGTCTCTGTCTCTGCCTCTGTCTGTGTCTCTCTCTGTCTCTGTGTCTCTCTCTGTCTCTCTGTCTCTCTGTCTCTGCCTCTCTCTGCCTCTGTCTCTGCCTCTGTCTGTGTCTCTCTCTGTCTCTGTGTCTCTCTCTGTCTCTGTGTCTCTCTCTGTGTCTCTCTCTGCCTCTCTGCCTCTCTCTGCCTCTGTCTCTGTCTCTCTCTGTCTCTCTCTGTCTCTCTCTCTCTGTCTCTCTCTCTGCCTCTCTCTCTGTCTCTCTCTCCGTCTCTCTCTGTGTCTCTCTCTCTCTCTGCCTCTCTCTCTGTCTCTCTCTCCGTCTCTCTCTGTGTCTCTCTCTGTCTCTGCCTCTCTCTCTGTCTCTCTGTCTCTCTCTCTGTTTCTCTGTCTCTGTCTCTGCCTCTCTCTGCCTCTCTGTCTCTGTCTCTCTCTGTCTCTCTCTGTCTCTGTCTCTCTCTGTCTCTCTCTGTCTCTGTCTCTCTCTGTCTCTCTGTCTCCCTCTCTCTCTCTCTGTCTGTCTCTGTGTTTCTCTCTCTGTCTCCCTCCCTCTCTCTCTTTTCTCTCTCTCTCCCTCTCTCTCTCCCTCTCTCTCTCTGTCTCTCTCTCTCCCCCCCCCCTCCCCCTCTCCCCTGTGAGCCGTTCCGTGGCTCCACTTCAGGGCCAGCGAACATTACAGGCTTCTCTGGGATCCAAGGCGGAGGTAAACATGCCCCTCACAGAAGTTTCTGACTTTTGATACGCGACTTTCCTCATCAGGGTGCTGATCAGTCCGGGCGAGGAGGGAGCCCAGGAAGCTGTCACCGTGTCAATTACACGGGGCTGTATTTTTGTGCTCATTAGAATTCTTCGATGTCTCTAATTTCCATCTAAATGTACTGACTAATTTTGCTCCAATCGTGTCAAGAGTGATAGGCGGTGGGCTGGTGGAGATGGCAGCCAGGCGCCCGGAGCCCCCGCCTGCGTCCCTCGGGCTATGATTTAATGCCCCGCTCAGCCGGCTGTCACTGCGGGCCCCGCCCAGCGATGCCTGTGTGGGCCCGGGCGGCCCTGGGTGCGGGCCTGGCCCCCGGCGCTCGGCCTCTGTCCCCGCTGGCCACCCTGGGTCCCCTGCCTGCCAAGTGCCGGCCCGGGAGAGAGGAGGAGGCGCCAGAGGGAGGGCGGGCGTCGGTGCCCAGCCCTGGGGTCGCCTCACGCCTGCTCCGCCCCTGGTCGTTTGCATCTCTCCTGGTGCTCAGCTCCAGGGAGTCCACGTCCACCGGCAGTGTGAGCCGCACCTCTCCTCACACGGAGCTGGGCGACTTGCGTGTGCCTATGTGTGCACGGGTGTGCCTGAGAATGCACGTCTCTACATGCATGGGCGTGGCCGTGTCACACGTGTGTACAGGCATGCATGGGCGTGGCCGTGTGCACACGCACGATCCTTTCTGTGCCTGTGCACACATGTCTCTGTCTCTACGTGTGCATGGGTGTGTCCATCTGACTGCACATGCACCTCTCCTAGCGTGCGTGTGCGTGGTGTGTCACTGTGATCATGTGCACATGCTCATCCCCGTGTGTGTGTGTGCTTGGGTGTGCCTGCATGCGTGTGTTCTGTGTGCACCTGTGTGTGAGCACATCCATACCCTGTGCACCTCTGTGTGTGCTGCCTCTGTGTACGTCTCTTGCGCACGCGTGTCCGCACATCGTGTCACGTGTGTGTGCACGCATGGCTCTCCGTTCCCCCGGGCGTGCATTGCCTGCACCGGGCTGAGTCTGTGTGCACACCTGCCCCCGTGTGCGTGTCTGAGCTCACGTGTGTGTCCACTTGTCAAGCTCTCGAGTCCTGCACAGGGTGAGGGTGATGGACACCACCGTGAGGCAGGGGCAGCTAACCTCAGCCGGGCGGGTGGCCGGGGTAGCAGAAACCAGATTTGGGTCCGGTCTTTTGGGGGGCACTGGCACAGTCGGGACGAACTCCAGGGCCGCTGGACCGGCCTTGTCCTCCCTGGAGACAGGAGGAGCACGGCTCGGAGTCGGGCCCACTCTGCACACCCGGGTCCAGGCTGCCGGGGCTCAGCACACTTGGCCCACGCGCGGTGGAGGCAGATGGATCTGTGCACTGAGGGTGGCAATCATGCGGCCCATTTCGGATCCCCCAGCAGCGCCGTACTCTGAGCCCCAGCTGGGGTTACAGACCTTGAGTTCAGTGTTGAAAGCTGTTGGTCTTCGTGAAGCTGATGCGGTTTGTGGGGTTCTGCTTCCCCACTGATCACGCTTGTGAACTCCTATGCATCCCTCAAAACCCACTTGTGAAGCTCACGCTGCATCGCATAGCCCCTCCGCAGTGTCCTGGTCCACGCACCTGTGCACTGCCTTCCGTGAGCTCCGGATTTCCGTGCTTTTAACACTGAGGCATGCATGGTGGCTCACGGTTTGTCTTCCAACTCCATCAGCCAGGACCAAATGTGTGTGAAAAACCATGTGCTCAACGCATCCTGATCTAAAAAATACTGCACGCTGGGCATGGGGGCGCACCTGTCATCCCAGCACTTGGGAGGCTGAGGCAGGAGGATCGCTGTGAGTCTGAGGCCAGCCTGAAGTACATAGCAAGGCCCTGTCTCACAAAGCCCCCCGCAAAAAATTACAGATAAAAGGTGAAAAATGAAAGCATCAGTTTTTCTAATCATGTTGCTTATTTTTATTTTGAGATGGCGTCTTCATAAAAGCTGCACAGGCTGGCTTTGGACTCCAAGCAGGAGCCAGCCTGGGCTGCAGAGTGTGTTAGCGAGACCCTGTCTCCAAAGAAAAAATAAAAAGGCTAGGGACAGAGCTCAGGTTCCACCCCAGGACCATGAAAGCCACAAATAAATAAATGAATGGAAACTAGAAAGTTAGAGGGTTTCAGACTCATTTTTTTGTTTGTTTTTTGAGACAGGGTCTCACTATGCAGCCCAGGCTGGCCTCGAGCTCCTGGCGATCCTCCTGCCTCAGCCTCCCCAATGGGATGACAGGAGAGCACCACTACGCCCGGCTCTGTTGCAGTGTGATGTGGATCTCTGTTTCTAAAGCCTGAAAATACGGAGGAAACCTGCGAATACTAAGTCCATGTGTGCGAGTCTGCTGGGGCCACCCTAGCAAAGCCCCCCCACCTGTCCCTGAGACAGTGGACGCCTCCTGTCCCATCCCGTCCGGGATTTTAGCCTGGGGCCCCGGCGTGGGCAGCACCAGCTCCTCCTAGGGCTTGCTCCTGGGCTCCCTGTGTCCTCACATGCACATCCCTCTGTGTGTCTGCATCTTCCCATCCTCTTCTCAGGAGGACCCAGCCCTGTGGGGTTGGGGCCACCCGGGGGACTCAGTTTACCTTCACCCCAGCTCTTTAAGACCTGGGCTCCACACAGCTGCAGCCTGAGGTCCTGAGGTCAGAGAGTCAATCAACAAACATTCAGGGACACAAGTGGGCCCACATGAAACCCCAGGTCCCCCTGAGGTGCAGCCCAGGAGTGGGAGGACCCAGCTGGCAGCAGACCCCTCTATGACCAATCATTATCACGCATGATATTCACTTACGTAACGTGGACACATGCATCAGTTACTGAAAATGATCACGGCAGGATGTTTACCAACTTAAACAGACAACAGGGGTTAAGCGCATTGTTTATCGATCGCCACCAATTCCTGATCATAATTATTGTTGGGACACGGGGCATTCATTCCAATAAGCTGCGGCGGTGTGTGTGTCTTTATAAATTACTATGATGACTCCAGGGTTTTATTCCTTTGGGCAAATAACACTGGAGGCAGGATAATGAGAAGAATCGACAGGGGTTAGGCACACGGGCCTCTCACCACGTTGAAAATAAAAATACACAGCACTAGCGCTGCATGGCCGTTGGTAATAATCATCCCCATGGAGAAAGGCCATCGAATTAAGCAGTCACTATTTATAAATAATAATAATGATGATCACAAAACATGCATTTAAGCAAGCCAGGCACACACACAGCTTATTAATCATTATTACTGCATAGAATATTCACTCATTTAAATAAGCAACTTCAATGTACACATTAGGTTGTTTTGTTGGTACCGGGAATCGAACTCAGGACCCTGTGCTTGCCAGGCAGGCGAAGTGCCACTGAGCTAAATCCCCGGCCCACATTAGGTTTTAGTGATGATTACCATAGCATAGCCTGACATTTACATAAACAATATCGACGCCTTCGATGTTCCCTGACTGCTACAACCACAGAACACCTGGCTGTGAACACGACCGCACACGTATTAATGATCATTATTACAGAGCTGAGTATCGCTGAGATACACGGCCCGGATGCACAGATTATTAATAATAACGATAATACTACCAACGGGATATTTTTCTAGATAAACGTGCGTGCGTGGCTTATTTATGAATCACGATTAGTGTCGCACGGCATATTTGCTCACTTAAACGAACACGGTCCCACATACACCACGAAGCAGGTCTGACTGAGGAGAACTCAGTGTAGAATTTCCCTTGGACCCAGAGGTCCCCCTCCTTGGTGGGTCCCCGAAGGAATCAAAAGCAGAGACCAGGACCAAAGTGTAGGCGAGAATTTCCACGGGAGACAAAGGGCGGGGGCTGCCAGGGTGGATGAGTGGGTGGATGGGACGTGGCCACCCGCACTCACAGGGGAATATGACGCAGCCAGGAAAAAGGGCGGGCGCGCAGAGTGTGTAGATTCACAGGGATGGAAAGTTGCGTCTTCGTTGCCAGGGGCTGGGGAACAGGCAGTGGGGACGGGGCATCCTTTCGGGGGACCGAGAATGTCCTGGAGCGGGGCGGACGCGGCGGTTGCTCACACGGGGAACGTGCTCGGTGCCCTGAACTGTTCAGAGAAGAGTTTCCTCTGGTCCCGGGGATGTGAGCTCGTCATATTCTATTCTAATATTTTCCTTTTGTTTAGTGTTTGTTATTTTATTTATTTTGAGGCGAGGGTGTAGCTAAGGCACTAAGTTGCCCGGGCTGGGCTCAAATTTGGGACCCCCCACCAGCCTCACACACGCTGACCGAGGGTCCCCCGATTCCGAAGGCCCTGAGCACTGAGCCCAGTGGCAGCCACGGCCGCTTTCTGCGCCTGCGGAGGCTGAGGCGGGGGGACCCCAAGTTCCAGCCCGGCCCTGCTCCTTGTCATTTTCTTGTTTCCAGACAGCGTCTCAGTCAATTGCTGAGTTGCCCAGGCTGGGTGAGGGCCCAAGAGCCTCCTGCCTCAGCCTTCTAAGTCAGTAAAGTCACAGCCGCCACTTAAAGAAAGTCGTGGTAAAATACACATAAACGTCCAATTTACCATTTTCACTGATTTTCGGTGCATCAAGCCCTGAGATTATGAACTGTGGTTCACCTGCGGGACTTTCTCCACCAACCCTGCCTCCCCCCGTTCCGCTTTCGCTCTCCGTGAATCCGATGACTCTGGGGCCCTCCTGGGATTGGGATCCGGAACTCGGAGGTCTTAGTGTCCAGTGTCTCTCACTTAGCACCACATCCTCAAGGTCCACTCACTTTGTAGCAGGCACCCCTTTCCTGGGTGCGTAATATTCCACCACAGGGATGAATCACACTTCATTTACCCATTCCCAGTCATTTGGGCCTGGGTTCCCCCTTTTGGGTATTGTGAATCATGCTGCCATGAACAATGGGGTCCATGCTCATCCCCCAAAGGAGACTTTGTCTCCATTAGCCATCCCTCTGCATTCCCTCCCCCCAGCCCTGGCAGTCATGAATCCATTTTCTGCCTCTGGACATTTGCTTATTCGGCACATTTCACCTCACTGGAGTTGCACACCATGTGTCCTAGGGCGTCTGGCATCTCTCACTGAGCATTAAGCTCCATCCATGCTGTAGCAGCTGTCAGAGCCCCATTCCTTGTTTATGGCTGCATAGTATTCCACTCTATGGCTCGACTGCATTTCACGTACCTGTTCATCCGTCTGTGGATACGTGGGTGATTTGCATCTTTCAGCCGTTGTGAGCCGGGCTGCCGTGAACCTTTGGGAACATTCTTACCCGCCCCCCATCCGCATCAGCAGTCCTTCCCCAGTCTCTGACATCACAGACCGACCTTCCATCTCTGAGGATTTTGCCATTCAGATGCCAGCTGAGAATGAGGGCTGGGCGTGGGTTGGTGGTCCGGGCAGGTCCACATCAAGCTCACCTAGAACCACTGGGGAGAGGGGAGAATTAACAAGCAAATCGTCCCCAGACCCAGGACCCCCCTGCATGGAGGAAGAACAGAAAGAAAGTTTGTACGTTTACTGATCGAATTTTTTTTTTTTTGAGACAAGATCTCGCCACGTAGCCCAGTCTGGCCTCAAAATGCCCAGAGATCCTCCTGCCTCAGCCTCCCGAGTGTGGGGCTGACAGGCGTGTGCCACCAAGCCCCATAGAAAACACATTCACTGCTGAGCCAGCACCAAACCAGGAGGCAGCAGGAGGCAAAGATGTCGTGAGGTCACTGGACCTTGTCCGCCTGTCCATCGGTCTTAGGCAGGAGCAGCGTGGTGGACGGCGTGGAGGAGGGAGAGGGTGGGTGGGGCAGGGTGACAGTCCAGATCTGGTTTGGGTCAGGGTCAGTCAGGGTTAGTGCTGTTTCCAGGGTTAACTTTTGGTCAGCTTGAGGGTTTGGATTTGGGTTAATCGTAGGGTCAGGCTTAGCGTTCAGATTAAGTTTGCAGTTCAGCGTTAGAGTTAGGGTTAGAAGATCAGGGTGGGGTATGTTTGGATTTCAGGTTGGGTCCAGAATTAGGGTTAGGTTCAGGGCCAGGGCGAGGGCCAAGGGGAAGTTCAGGGTCAGGGTTAGGGTTGAGACAGGGCCAGGTTAAGCTGGTGCATCAGGCCTGACTCTTAGCTCAGGGTTATGTTTAAATTTCAGGGTTAGGGTTAGGGGTTAGATTCAGTTGAGGGTCAGGGTTGGGGTTTAGGGGTTGGGGTTGTTTTCAGGTTTGAGTTTGGGTTAGGGTGCGGGTTTGGCCTTGGGTTAATTTGAGGGTTAGGGAGAGGGTTAGGGTTAGGGCCAAGCATTTGTCAGGACTCGAATGCAAAAGCTCTGACCTCCCATTTCTGGGCCCGGCCACGGCCTGAGCTGATTTTCCGGATCTGCCACGTGAATATCAGAATCTGAGAACCGGGAGCAAAAGGCTCCCCGAAGCGCATTTTCTCGTGAGCCGAGCACCATGGTCAGTCACTGGGACTCAGCTTTGCTGCTTCCCCCTGCGCTGGCTCTTCACACGCAAAGCCGCAGTAAGTCAGGGCCCCGGGGCAGCCCGAGTCCCCACCCTGTGTTTTGTTTCTGTCTAGCGGTCAGGACACAGAGCCTGTTCCCTGCGCTTGCCCCGTGGTGTTCTCTTGGACACGTCTGTCCGGTTCCCGGTTTCATTTCCACACTGAACGTGGAGGCTCCTTTGCCCCAGCACACTGATGGTTTGCTACAGGGCGGGGCAGAGAAAATTCCGTCCTTGGCTTAGAGGGAAGTAAAATAAAGCAATCAGAGCGGTCTCCTCCCGGGAGGCAGAGCCGGCCGCGGGGCTCCCGGTGCCCAGGTTTCTCCTGGCTCAGCCGAGCTGTGTGGTGACCACTGTGTGTGTGCACAAGAGCACACCGATGCACACGCATGGGTGTGCAAATCACGTTCAGGGATGCATGTGCCAAACACAGATGCACCAACAATACGCAATGCACCTCTATGGCGTGCGTGGAAATACGTGTGCACGCCTGGATAGACACATGGCACACTACGGTACACACGAGCACATACAGACACATAACACACGCACACACACACATAGGGACAGCACACACACGCATGTGCACGTATCTGCACATCTGTCTCTGTGTGTGTTCTGTGCATGTGGGGCTTGTGTGTGCCTCTTGCAAGTGTATGCACAGCAATGTGTGTTTTGTGCACATGCAAGTGTGTAGAACATGTGAGCTTTTCAGTGTGTTTCGCACGTGTGGCTGTGCATGTGTGTGCATGTTTTGGTGTGTGTGAATGTGCGTGTATGTACATGTGGCTGTGGGAATTCGTGCACGTGTGTGTATCTGTGTGTGTGTTTGGTGTATGTGCGTGTGCAACTGTGTGCATGCACGTTTGTGTCTGTGTCCGCGGGTTGGATCCAACGTGTGAACTCGTAAGAGATCACAACTTACTAGCCCTTAATCACTGGCCTCTTAATTCAATTACCTCTCTCTCTCTCTCTCTCTCTCTCTCTCTCTCTCTCTCTCTTTCTCTCTCTGTCGCTGTTTTTGAGACAGGGTCTCACTATGCAGCTCAGGCTGGCTTCAAACTCACGGCAATCCTCCTGCCTCAGCCTCCCGAGTGCTGGGATGACAGCCACCATGCCCGGCTGCACCTATGTTTTTAAATCTGTATTTTATGGTTCCATTTTTGTGTTGGGGGCTTTGATACCCCAGAGTTCACGGCAGTGTTTGATTTGGGGTGAGGCCCTGGTTCATTTCCTACCTCCTTGGCATCAGTAAGCTACTTTACCTCATGCTGAGTTCCTGGAATTGGGGGTCCTCCCGCCTCAGCCTCCCCCCGGAGTGGGGGGTGACAGGTCTGCACCAGCGTGCTTGGCTTCCCTGTTGATTTTCGATCATTTAATTCTTGTCTGTCAAGCATTGTTAGTCGCTCAGGTGCCTTTCAGGGCCGGCTGTCTTTCCATCTGTAGAGTCGTGTTCCAGTTGCACGCTGCCTTCGCCATCGGAATTTTAAAAATAAAATGCGTCTCACTCTTTGGTGACAGAGGGTTTTAGACACACACACACACACACACACACACACACACGGATTTCCGAGCTATTTTTAAAGATGTGCTTTCCAGATGCAATTGAGACTCATTATGCCAAAGTTGAAAGGGATCTATTCCGAGTCAATTGGAACCACATTCAAGTTCGACTTTAACTGCGCGGAACGAAGGACTCAGAGCCGACGGGACGCGGAGCCTCGTGTTCATTCCCACCGGTATCTTTCCATCGCTCCCTGCAATTTGCTTTTCCTCCGCGTGGAATCCACACACATCTCGGGTCTTTTCGTAGTGCTATGGCAAGGGGCGCCTTCCTTTTACATTTTCCGAAATAGTCAGGACTACCCCAGGAAGGCTATGGAGTTGGGGATAACTTGTTTTATGTCAGACTACCCGGCCAGATGGTTCTTAAGGTCTCGACTTTTTTTATTCAATTCCGGCGGGGTTTTCTCCCCCTCCGCTGTCTCTCATCACCATGATTGTCATCTGGAAGTAATATGCTTTCTGCTTCCCCCGGATCCCGTCCTACTGCTGTTTCCTACCTGTCTGCGTCTGTGCTGGCTTGCGGGAAGCCGTCTAACGATGCTGGAAAACCGCAGCCAGGATCCAACCATCGGACTCACATAGGCTGGGCGTAGAGGGGCACAGGTCTGTCACCCCAGCACTCTGGGAGGCAGAGGCAGGACATTCGCAAGTTTGAGCCCAGCCTGGGCCATTCAGAGACATAGCGAGGCTCTGACTCAAAATATAAGAAAAAAAGAAAAAGTTTAAAAAGGGGCTAGGGATGGAGGTCAGTGCAAAGGCCCTGGGGCCAATGCCCAGTACAAAAACCAAACCAAACCAAACCATCACACCCCATACATCTTGGTGTGTTTGACTTTCTACTTTGTCTTGGCTTGAGCCTGAGGGTTTGCGTCTTAATTGAGCTTGTTAACCAAACCTCACTTTCAGAGGTGTGAGATTTCGGTTCTCCATTACTTACTGCACCACACCCATCCGCATTTCTGGTTTTCTTGGTTAGCAGGAGCGGGAACCTTGGGGCTTGTCTGAAACCCTCACTGCCAGGGCCATCTTGGATCCAGAACACACATCATTTGGGTTTCTTTCTGGGGACGGTGGAGGAGGAGCAGGTGCTAGCTATGGCCTTTACAGAACGAACTGTGTCCCCGGATGTTTGTTGATTGACACTCTGGCCTTAGGACCTCAGGCTGCAGCTGGGTGGAGCCCAGGTCTTAAAGAGCTGGGGTGAGGGTAAACTGAGTTGCCCGGGTGGCCCCGACCCCACAGGGCTGGGTGTGTGGATTCCAGACAGCATTTCCAGGGCAGAAGTGTGGCTTCGGCACCAAGTGGTGTCCCTTTCAGGGCCATAAGGATGCCTGGGAGATCTGCAAATCCGTTACCGTAATTAATTACAGCTTCAAATGAAAGGCACGGAATCAGCTGAGTTTATTGATGGACGCCGGAAAGGCCTTTGATGGAAATTCGGAGGGAAACCTCCAAGAGAAAATTTTAAGCAAATTAAATGCTGAAGGAAGCTAAGTACAAGCAATAGCGACCATCACCATCAAGAGCTAAATGCTGATCCTGCTTCTTTGGAATAAAGAACATGGGAAGTGTGTGGCGTGGGAGCACACGCCTGCAATCCTAGCGCCGGGAGGCTGAGGCAGGAGGATCCCCTGGACTTCAAGGCCAGCCTGGGCCACACAGTGAGACCTTCTCTCAAGAAAGAAAAAACCCCAGCAACAGAAAGGGCAACATGTCACACCGCAGCCACCACCATCGTTGATATTTTTGGACGTTCTCGTCATACAATATGGCAACAAGAATGGGCTCACGAGTCCCCATTTTCAGCAGGGGCCTGATGATTTTCATCGAGGGTGAGAACAGCGAGCGACTCAAAAGCCAGTCCACCACCGTGGGCTAAAAATGTGAATGCGGTCATTAGGGCCCGGGTGTGCTGGTTGATACTGAAGGTAGCGTCCATGATATCGAGAGACGTGGATACATGAAGATGCGTTTTTATCAAAGAAGGGGGGATGGGTTCGGGGAGCCCAAACCCACCAGGTCTTCTGGGTCCTCTCAGCACAGTGAGGGTCACCAGGCTCGGCCACGTCGGTGGCTTGGTGCCCAGTCCCGGAGGCTGAGGTCCACTGCACTGGTCTCTCCCTGTCTCAGTCCATCGGGGCCGCCATGTGCAATCCCACAGCCCGGGCGGCTGACACACAGGAGGGCTTGGTGCCCAGTCCTGGAGGCTGAGGTCCACTGCACAGGTCTCTCCCTGTCTCAGTCCATCAGGGCCGCCATATGCAATCCCACAGCCCGGGCGGCTGGCAGACAGCAGGGCTTGGTGCCTCTGCCTCCCCCCGGCTCCAGGCGGCCCTGGAGCCCCAAGTCTTCCCACCCCTGCTGTGTCTGGAAAATTGAGAAAACTTATCAAAATTCTTTGTTTTTCATTTGGGGAGATCGCACCCAAGGCCCTCCCACAGAGCTCTGTCCCCAACCCCCGTTCATTCTGAGCCAGGCTCTCGCTAACTCTCTGAGTGGCCCAGGCTGGGCTGGAACTCGAGGCCCTCCTGCCTCAGCCTCCCAGAGTGCTGGGATCTCAGGCTTGCTCCACTGTGAGGTGGTTCCTGACTTATGCCAGGGCTGCAGGGTGGCACGGGGAGTGTTGCAGGGTGCCGGCTGACCGTCCTATTTTGCTGGGAATGGCGGTCCATTGGAAATCTTGAAGTAGTCGCTGATAGTTTGAACTCTGTGCGATTTACCATGAGCACCCAGGGCTTGGCCTCCATGAGGAATTCGGGAGAATCGGCCCCATTTGGCTGTAGCTTTGCACGGTGACCGTGGGCTGGGCTGGGCTGCTGTGACCTGTGGAGATAGCACATGCGGTCTGGCTCCCCGCAGCCCCGCTGCTCCCTGTGGCCCTCCTCTGTCTCCCACGACTGTTGCTTCTTCTCAGCTCCCGGGTGTCTCAGGGGAAGATTCCTGGGCTGCTCGACAAGTGTGGGTCCCACAAGAGCTGAGAAGAATCCACAAAGGCCAAGTGCTGCTGGGATGAGGATTAGTGTGGCCGCCTCAGAAATTAGCATGCTAGGCCCTCATAGGACAGAGCAGAGCTATCACCGTGCAGCCATCACTGGATCAGCAGGGTCAAAGTCAGCCTTCCCAGCTGGGCATGGCGGCCTCTGCCCTGGACCCTGGCGGGGCAGAGGCTGAAGCAGGAGGGTTGCCATGGGTTCAAGGATGGTTTCAGCTACACCGTGAGTTCAAGGCCAGCCTGGACGGAGACCAGGCGAGACCCTGTCTCAGAAACAAAGAAACAAACATCAAGCCTGCACACACACACCAAGGAAGTACACGCTGCACACCCGTGTCTCCGGCCATGAGCGCTTGCACATGGCCACTAACAATACTCGACACGTGCGCACAGGTACCCGCACCTACAGCCGACACAGGCAAACGGGAGCTCTTACACGTGCACACACAGATGCACACATGTGCCTGAGCCACACATAGGCACACTCACGCACATGCACGCACGTGCTCATGTTCCAAGGTCATAGATGAATGGATAAAGAAACCGTGATGGTGACACACCATGGAGTACTACACAGCCACGAAGAAGGGATCAACTGGGGTCATGCATAGGAAAATGGATGCGAAGTGACATAAATCCGACACATGAGCTTCAGTACCTCCTGGTCTCTCTTATATGAGAAACCCCAAGTGTCAATACATTATAGAGCAAATGAAAGGTAGAAAATGGGGAACAGTGCTGGTGTGGGGCAGGGACTCCCAGGCTAGGGTCCCAGGAGAAGTTCTGAAGGCGGATGAGAGCCTGGCTCGGGCTAAGCTCAGGCCCCCGGCTCTGTTGCAGACAAGCGATTTGCGGTTTGGCCGGGGAAGGCTGGGGTTCACTGCAGGGATTAGCAGTGTACCCTTGGGGGCCGCGTGACCCGGGAAAAGGCGGCCCGATCCCCAGAAAGGCGCTGCTGCATCTCACAGGCAGGAGCACACTGCTTTGCTTTCTTGTTTCAGTTTTCTGCTGTTTTGAGACAGGGCCTTGGTACGTATGGCCCAGGCTGGCCTTGAACTCGAGGAGATCGTCCTGCTTCAGCCTTACAAGTGCTGGGGTGACAGGCGTGAGCCACCTGGCCAGGCTCTGGGCCTGGAATGGGGAAAATCCGTCTCCCCCACCACGCCTCGAGGGCCTTTGCATTGCCATTGAGCCCTGGGGCAGGACGCTTCCTTCGCCAGCAAACCCTGCCCCTGGGCTCCGGCCGCTTCTGCAGTCCGTCTCATCCCACGTCCAGCCGGGGCGGCCGAGGCAGGAAGATCGCGCGAGTTCAAGGCTGGTTTGGGCTGCAGAGCGAGACCCTGGCTCAGAAAACCAAAAAGCAAACCAAAACCAAGGTCAACAACGACAGCAAGAGAGAAGGAAGCGGGATGTGCAGCCCCCCGGAGGGCCGGACGCAGGGGTGGACCAGAGAAAGACAGCAGGACAAAGCAAGGGAGGAAGAGGCCGGGAGGCGGAGGAAGAGAGCGGAGGGCAGCCGGGCCGCCCTGGCCGGGAGAGACGAAGGCCCCGGTGAATCCCGCTTCTCCCGGACGGGGCGGAGGGCTCCTGCTGACATAATAAGCACGAGCTTTCCTGTCCCTGGGGGGCTTCCTGTCCCGGGTGGGCCCTGCACAGGCCTTGGCCACCACCGTGCAGCTGCCCGGGTCGCAGACTGAGCAAGAGGAGAGGGCAGCCGGCCTGCCCCGGTGGGATGGGTGGGATGTAAACCGTGGGGGTGGCCCTGGCCAGGCATCGTGTGGCCGCACCCCGTGGGCTGTGTGTTTATTATCTCTTCCCACCCGCTGCTGCCTGGCCCCGTCTCTGCCCCATCTGAGTCCAATCAGCACCGGGAGGCCGACCCAGGCCACGGCTGCAGGGACAAAGATGTGTGTGTGTGTGTGTGTGTGTGTCTCTCTCTCTCTCTCTCTCTCTCTCTCTCTCTCTCTCTCTCTCTCTCTCTCTCTCTCTGCACTGGGATCGGACCCCCAGCCCGGCACTGAGCTCCGTCAGCAGCCCTTTCTACACTTTCCATTTGCAGGCAGGGCCTCGCTCACGGGCCCGGTTACCCAGGCTGGGCTCCCACCTGCGACCCTCCTGCCTCAGCCTCCCAGAGCAGGGGGGCACGACCAGGGGCGTGGGCCTCCCTGAGAACACCGGGCGCTGCACAGCCGTGTGGACAGGCCCAGGCCCACGCTGGCGGTATCAGGGGACCAGGCCTCCTCTACCCTGGAGCCGGACCCCAAGGGCCTCATTATCCTAACAGCCGTAAACCCCAATTAGCTCTCAGCCAGAAAATCCACCCTGAAATATGCATGCTAGAAAAGTCCCCACTCCCAGAGCTCAAGCTGTGAGCTCCCGTGACTGAGTCCATGCGGCCCAGCGCTGCCTGTCCGCCTCCCGTCTCCGGGCTGTGGCCTGGGATGACAGGCGCCCAGGCCGGAGCACGGCAGCCGTCTTGATCTCAGGCAGCCGCTAACGAAGGTGGCATCATCTCTGGGTTCGGACCGGGCATCCCTTTGATTTCCGGGTTCTCCCCCCGACACCATGCAGCCGGTGCTGCTTTCCGGCCCCCGAAGTTGGCCTGGGCTTCATCTTCCCGGGCAGTTTGTGATGTTTGCTCCCGGGCTTTGTGTCTCCCGGCGCTTTCTTCCCGGCGATGTAAATGAGCGGATTTTAACAAGCAGCCGGGGAGGGAGGCGACCCGAGTCTGGGCTGAGCCCTGGGACAGTGGCCTGGGGATGCTGTGCCTGTTTCATCGTGGCTGGGAAGCAGGGTCCCTAATGAGCGACATCAAATCCCGCCCGGGCTCCGCCTCCGCCCCAGGGCCATAAATAAGCAGCCTCGGCCTGGACAGCAACAGGGAGAGCAGTGTGGACAGGCGCAGGCGGGCGGGGACCGGAAGCGAGAGAGCATCCACGCCCCGCACCTCAGGCCTGCCTTCCACCCTGGGACATCAAAGCCGGTCCCAGCCGCAATTAGGGACAGGGAAGCCGGCTTTGGGCTGGGGAGGGCCAGGCTCCCCGCAACCCTGGGCAGATTTGAATAATTAAAGTGACACCATGGCCCCGCCCGTGGGGGACCCAGCGCCAGGCAGCAAGGCCTGGCCACCAGGCAGCCCTCGCCTCCGCCCAGGGCTTTGTCATGCTAAGTGGCCTGCTGTCGTCCAGCAAGCGGCTGGGCTCCCCACCACATCGGGTGCAAATCCCGTCCCTGGGGCCGGGATCTCGGGCACCAGTGTGTGTGCCTGCCGTGACTTCAGGTTTTCAGACAGAGTCACCCAAGTCACTGTTTTCCAGGCTGCGTTTGAACTCGGGACCCTCCTGCCTCAGCCTCCCCGAGGTGGGGGTGACAGGCGTGATGGCCACCTGTTGGCAGCTGCTGTGGGCTGCAGAGGCAGCGGTCACATGGCCCAGAGAGGTGCTAGAAGAGACGATTTCAAGGACAGAGGAGATGGAGGGATGACGGTGGATTCTTCTGTCCTGGGTAGCTTTGCAGCATGCAGGGACCTCGGCTCCCTGCGGACCCCGAGCCACCATCTTCACAGAGCTGACTTTGCATGTGCTGGCCTAAGGGTTCCTTGCAGGGCCCCCGAGTGCTGGCCAGGTTGCCCGGGTCCTTGCACTGTCAGCTTTGAGGCCGGGAGACTCAGAATAAGGGCAGGGTCCCCCCAGGAGAAGACAGCGGGCAGCCCCAGGCCCCACTGCCTCCACAGTGGCCTCTGGGGACCCTGAAGTTGGGACTGTCTCTCCCGGTGGAGCCCGGAGAAGCAGCAGGGGGAGGAGGTGCAGGGGCAGTGGGTGGTCAGGCAGCAGGGTCTGGGACAGAGATGCCCAGGCTTTTTGGGGACCCACGGGCCGGTTGGGGTCGTTGGCCGCAGATTTCCTGCTGAGTGCTGAGAGGCGCTGATGCAATTATGCTCGCGTGCACTTCTCCGGTGTGCGTGAAATTGCTTTTCATTCCAGTGATAGATTTTTTGGTGGAGAATTGCTGGCTAGAATAACATTTGCCTCCGGGATGCATGCGGAGTGAGTCCCCCGGGGAGGTCAGGGGAGGGGACTCAGGGAGCTGCGGGCGGGCGGGGCCCCTGCCTGGTAACGAAGTTTCCCACCGCGCGCCTTCGGAAACCAGGCGTCAGCTTTTTAACATTTCAATATTCAGAGGGGGGAGGCTGGGGGTCCCTCGGGACGGGGCATCCTCACCCCGTGTGCATGGAAACCTGGCTTTTTAGTTCTGCTGACGGAAGTCCCACGTGTGGTTTTCAGGGACCTGGGGAGATGAGGCACGGCCTGCAGGCCCGGCTGGGGCCATCACACTTTGGCTCCCATGGCCGGGTCACGGGATCAGCCGGGTGCAGCTCGTGGGACCTGAACCGGAGCACGGGGTGGACGCCGGGCTGACGCGGGCACCGCTTGCTGTAGACGTTTTCCCCACGTGTGACACACGGCACACAAGCAGTGAACGCCGGCATCTCGACGCGTGTCTGACCCAGCCGTCCTGATGCTTACCCTAGGTCTACGTATCCCAGCTGCGTAAAATCTGTAGCCTGGGAGCCCGGCCTGGTGGCGCATGCCTGTCATCCCAGCACTCGGGAGGCTGAGGCAGGAGGATCCCTGCAAGTTTGAGGCCAGCCTGGGCTGCATAGTGAGTTCAAGACCGGCCTGCACTACAAAGTGAGACCCTGTCTCAGACATTCAAATAAGTAGGCAAATAAACAAATAAAAACTGTAGCCTGTGGCCATGGGCATCGATCCCCCGTCTCCACCCCAGGGAGGACCCCGGTCTGGCACCCGACTGTCCCTACCAGTCAGCAGCGTGTGTGAGGCCGGACACCTCAGTCCACATACGTGGTTCCCACCCCAGCCACACTGGTCACCCTGCCCAGTGACCTCCCCTTCCTGCAGGGTGAGCTGCTGACCACGGGGACCTGGTGAAGTCTCCAGTCTTCCAGGCCTCTGTCCGTGTCCCCAACCCCTCCAGGGCGCATGAGGAATAAATTTCTTCTGGGTCCTGCGTTTTGGTTCTACATCTTCATTGTCTGTCACCTGATGCTTGCACACGAAAAGCTTGCGTGCACACACACACGTACACACGCGTGCACATTGCTAACCTTCCCTTGGGATTAAGGAAAGGCTACAGTGAGTTCCAACATCAAGAGAGACCCTGGGAACACAGGAGAGAGACGTCGGTCATAGAAATCACAGCATATGGCTTTGTGGGCAGATGGATGGATGGATGGATGGGTGGGTGGATGGATGGATGGATGGATGGTTGGATGGATGGATGAGTGGGTGGATGGATGAGTGGGTGGATGGCTGGGTGGATGGATGGATGGATGGGTGGGTGGGTGGATGGGTGGATGGGTAGGTGGATGGATGGGTGCATGGATGAGTGGGTGGATGGATGGGTGGGTGGATGGATGGATGGATGGGTGGAAGGGTGGATGGATGGATGGATGCATGGATGGATGGGTGGATGGATGGATGGATGGATGGGTGGGTGGATGGATGGGTGGATGGGTGGATGGGTGGATGGGTAGGTGGATGGATGGATGGGTGGAAGGGTGGATGGATGGATGGATGTGTGGATGGATGGGTGGATGCATGGATGGATGGGTGGGTGGGTGGATGGATGGATGGATGGGTGGATGGATGGATGAGTGGGTGGATGGCTGGGTGGATGGATGGGTGGGTTGGTGGATGGGTGCGTGGGTGGGTGGATGGATGGGTGGGTGGGTGAATGGATGGGTGGATGGATGAGTGGATGTGTGGGTGGATGCGTGGGTGGATGGGTGGATGGGTGGATGGATGGATGGGTCGGTGGGTGGGTGAGTGGGTGGATAGGTGGACAGATGGACGGGTGGATGGATGGCCAATGAGCAAACACCCTTTATTTACCTGTGCTGAAGCCAATACTTGCTCATCCCTGGACGTTCTTTGCCCTCCGGGCTTTTTGCATTCACCCTTCACCCCTCATGTGCAGCTGTCTGTGCAGGAGGTCATCAGACACCCCATACCCTGTCAGCCTGGAGACCTGGGGGAGCCCTCCCTGACCCCCGCTCTGGGTCAGTCTCTGCCGACCCTCCTGTTGGCCCCTCTGTGGGCAGAGCCCGATGCCCGGAGAGCTCGCTGCCGTCTGCAGGAGGTGGAAGCGCGTGTGTCTGGACACAGCACAGGGTGCCGGTGTGCGCGTGTGTGGAGGGCCCAGCACCCTGCAGGCTCCTCAGGAGCCGTGTGGATTCGTGCCCGGGATGGGAGGCTGCGTTCCACACCACTTGCTTCCGAGAGCAGTGTGTGTCGAGCAGGTGCACCGTTGGAGAGCCGAGGCCACGAGCGTGTGCGTGAGGCGATGTCGGGGCGCAGGAGTGGGGCCAGGCCCCCTCAGAGGGGTCCCCATTTCCCTGCTGTCCCAGCCCCGCCTCGCGCCTGGCCCGTCTTCCTGCTCCTCCTCTTCCGGGTGGATGACTTTGCAGGTTGCGATTGATTTGCTCCACCCACTTGCGAATAATCTATTTTCCTCCGTGCATGGCGCTGCCCAGAGTCATTTGTCCACTTCAGTTCGGACTGCCCATTGTTCTGCGTCCCCGGGGGACGCGGTGACAAGCAGTCGCTGCCGACGGGCCATCTGTCTTCCGCTCAGAGCCGCCGCTCCCCGGGTGCCGAACGCGGTGCGCTGCGCGAACATTCGCAGCGGGGGACGCGGGGTGGCATCGCCCCTGGGAACCCCGCAGCCGGAAGTATGGGGTCGTGAGCGGTGGCCAGGAGGCCCTGATTCCCCGGGATGTTACTGTTTTAGAGCAGGCGGCCGAGCAGGCCTGAGGATTTGCCGTGGGAAACACGCACCGCAGTCAGAGTAAGAGGCGGGGTCCCCTGGGCTGGGCCCGGGGTCCAGTTCCGCGGGCTTTCACGTCGGAAGCGCGGCAGGAGCTGCTGGTGGCCGGCAGAGCTGGGAGTTGGAGGACAGGTGGCCGGGTGGAGGGGCGCCTGGGAGGGTGAACGGACGGACGGACGGATGCATGGCAGGGTGAGCGGACGGACAGACAGCCGAATGGATGGGTCCGCGGAGGGCCGGAGGAGCGGGGGAGGGTGGGTGAATGAGCGGCCGCTGCAGAGGGCCCCGCGTGGCCGGACGAGCGACCTCACAGAGCGGCCCAAGTTCTCACTCCTGGCTCCTCCCCGAGGTCAGGATGACCGGGAAAGGTCACCGATCTGAGTCCACTCGGGACATCGAGGCAGCCTGGACGGCGCAGCTAAAGACCCTCAGGAAAGAGGACTCCAGAGCTGCTGCGGAAGCGGCCAGGACGGCGGGAGGAGGGTGTGCAAACCAGGGGAGGATTCTGGGGGGATTCACGGCTGTGTGGCTTTTACTTTATCTATTTATTCATTTTTAAACGAAGCAGTCATGTTTTGGCTACACCACGTACTGTGTTCACGGATCGCATGAAGGATGGTGGAAAACACCGTCTCTCTAGCAGGACCTGCTGATCCTCCGGAATCACCTTTACAATATCCTGTGCCTGAGCAGCGGCCTCTGAAACGGGTGTGGGGCCCGAGACAGAGAGGACCCCACACACGTCCCGGGACGCCAGGCCCTGGGCCGGGGGTTACAGGTGCCCAGCAGCTCCATGGCTCCGTCAGAGGCAGGCGGACGGTTTTATTTCTGTGTAGGCGCACGGCTTGGCCGCATCCCTGACTCTCCTTGGCTGGCCTCCGTCGTGGAACCCTCCTTCCTCAGCCTCCCGCAGTGCTGGGATTACAGAAGAGAACAGAACGATTTGGAACCTGGTACAAAGAAACCCTGATGGGTTAGCCGGGTGGGTGCCAGGCACGCTCAGACCCCAGCGTGGGACCCCAGAGCGGTGCAGGGTTCAGGCGGCAGGGGAGTCAGCGCCCGACAGATGTTTTTGGAGAAAGTTGCTCAGGAGCCAACACTGTTTAAGAAATACAAGGACAACGGGAAGAAAGCAGGCTGGCGTGGGGCCCAGAGCAGTCGCAGGGCTGCGCCGGGAATGTGCTGCGTTCGTCCTTGGCTGGGCAATGATCGGTGTGCACCGCTGTTCCGAGGGAGCGTTTCCGGGCACGGCCTGCTGCAGCCCTGCACTTGGGCGTCTGAGCCTGGCACACGCCGGGGGCCCGGGGCCCGGAGAGGCGGATGCCTGTTCCCAGCATCTCTGGGTCCGCCCCCTCCGCTTTGTCTTCTGTGTAAAGCTGCCGGTGACCCGGGGACCTGACATTCTTGGCGTTAAGGAAAGCAACAGCAGCTCTTCGAGCAGCCCCTTCCACGTCCGCCTAAGTGGGATCAGATATGGGCGAGTGGCCCAGGCCTCGGGCGCTCTGTGGGGGGATCTGCTCGCTTTTGGGGGGCCCTGAGGGGAATGGCCGGGGTCTCAGGCATGCGGGGCAGCGGCACCCCAGCCTGTTTAACTTTTGTCTTTACTTTTTGTTGGTTTGTCTTTTGTTTCCGAGTCTGCAATTGCAGCACAGAGCAGTCGGCTCCCTGCTTCCTTCCGAGTCTTGGGACCCTTCCCCTTACAAAGGGTCAAACTCCTCACTGCCTTGCTTCCCCCTTTTCGTTTGCTCTTTATTTACACTTTGGGCTCCTCGTGGAGGAGAAGCCACGTGCTATTTAAGTGTGAATGTCTGCTTTTTTAAAATGCTGAGACAGGGTCTTGCTAAGTTGCCCAAGCTGGCCTGAAAACTGCAATCCTCCCGCCTCCGCCTCCCAAGTCTGCACGCGGCTCCTCCTCTGTCTGCGTCTCCTCCTCTGCCTCTCGTGAGGACGCTGCCATTGGATTCAGGGCCCCCCGACCCTGGACGGCCTTGTCCCCAGATCCTGCTCTGATTCCCTCTGCAGGGATCCGTTTCCACTCAGGCCCCGTCCCAGGTCCCGGGTCAGCACGTGGACACATCTTCCCTGGGGACACAGTTCTGCCCCCGAGGAAGGCATGGCCATGTCCTCTGTGTGTGTGTGTGTGTGTGTGTGTGTGTGCACAGTGGATGTCAGACACCCACATGTGTCTCAGGACTGCTGAAGTTTCACCATGTGAAATGCAACCTTCTTGGTTCGTCCTGTGGATGGGAGGCTCATTCCCTGCCTGGGCGCTGTGTCCAGACTCCTGCCCCCCCCCGTCCCAGGTGCCCTGGAACCAGTGGCTCTGGTGTCTCCTGTAGCCACAGCCTCACTCCCAGTCGCCTCCTGTCCTGGGTCTGGACCTCTCTGGAGGCCCGGTACCCACACCCTGCTATGTGCCTTGGGCTCCCTCTGCCTCCCACACCTCATCTCCTGGAGACAGAGGACCGGCCCTGCCTCAGGATTATTTTCTGCGGTTGCCCTGTTCATGGGGTTGCTCCCTCAAGTTCTTTCTGCCTGAGTTCATGGGTATCCTAGGCAGGTGCCTAGGGGGACTGGAAATGGGGGGGGCAGAGAGAAGCTGTGAGTGTCTGTGTATCGAGGTGCCACTCATTACAACTAGAAGTAGAGACAACCCAAGTGTCACCTGTGGGTGAACGGATAGGGAGAATCCAGTCCATCCACATGGTGGAATATTACACAGCCAGGAAAAAGGCGTGGGTTCTGACACTGGCCACAACATGGATGGACTCAACGTGATGGTCGTGTGTCAGAGGTGGGCCTGCTGCCCCAGCCCAGCTCTCTGGTCCCCCATGGCCTGACTACCTGCTGGACTCTGAACCCCCATCTGTAGCCAAGAGAAACACTGGTTCCCCACCCTCACAGGGGCTGCTGTGTGGACTGGCAGGCAGTGGAGACAGGAACTTGCTGCTGAGCCACGGAGCGGCACAGCATCCGTGTCCGTGTCCCCGTCCCTGTGTCCATGCTCCGTGTGTGCACGGTGACTGCAGACGGTAGAGGCTCCGTCCCGTGCTGAGGCTGAGTCAGGAGGATCTCCAGTTCCAGCCCAGCCTGGGCAACTTAGTGACGTAAGGGAGCCCTGTCTCCACGTACAGAGGGCTGGGGCTGGAGCTCACCGGGAAGGCCGGGTCTTCAGTGTGGTTTTCTGACGGCTTCCCCAACTGAATCACACCTGAATCGCACCCGGGCTGGGGGGTGGGGACCCTGACCCCGCTTGGATGGTGACGGCTGCTGCTCGGAGAGCCCAGGCCGGCTGGGTCAGGCCCTGTGGCCTCCTCTCTGTGCAGGGTGGGTGTTCTCGCAGAGCCCAGCCCCTCCGGGTCCTTTCCGATTCTTGGGGTCCTGCACTGGGGCCATGCAGGTTTGGAGCCCCCGCCCCGAGGCTGTGTCCAGCAGCGGCCTGTTTTGTCCCCCTGGTGCCCTGGAGAGGGGGTGCAGATGCTTCTGCCTGTGGGGAGCTTGGGAAGAGCCTGTACCGGGGTGCGATGGGCGCACCTGGGACTGCAGCACTCCAGGGGAGGCTGAGGCAGGAGGGTGCTACAAGTTTGAGGCCCGTGTGGGCCCCAATAGTGAGACCCTGACTCAAGACAACAGAACAGGAGAGATTTAGTTGTGCAGCCGGAGGGCGCGGGCCGCACAGGGCGGGAGGTTCAGTATCTGTCCTGGGGGCTGGGTGGAGCGGCCGGGCCCAGCTGCTGCGGGGCCTAGGGGACTGGAAATTAAATTAAATCACAGGAGATCACGGGGCATTAATCAGGGCCGGAGGACGGAGGTGCTGCCCGAGAGAAGGGCGCCTGTTCGCCGCACGAGGGCGACCGGGTGGCAGTGCCTCCCCTGCTTCCCCACAGCCAGGACGGCTCCCTGGGCCCCGGGTGCAGGAGGAGGGGCCCTGCTCTCTTCGCTCCTCTTTGTTGCAGTAGCGGGATGGACCCCAGGGCCTTGGCACGGAACTGCGTCCCCTGGCCCCTTTTTATTTTTCCTTTCGAGACCGGGTCTTGCTGAGTCACTCGGTGGCCCAGGCTGGGCTGGAACTTGAGACTGTCCTGCCTCAGCCCCCCAGAGTGCTGGGATGACAGGCGGGCACCACGTTGTCAGGTGAATGCTCTTTTGATACCGTGAGGCTGCATCCCAGAATTCCCTGCGGTCATTCTAACTGCACGTTTCTTTCACGGAGAGAAAAGCCCAGGTATAGATAGCAGCAGAACTAGCACAAACACGCCCAGGTCTTAGCCATGGAGCCACACATTTCCGATAAGTGCATACCTGTGCACGTGTGTGTGTGTGCATGCGTGTCCCAGGCACCACGGGCATTGGATGGTGATGTTTCTGTCAGTGATGGGTTTTGTGTCATGAACAGCAAGCGTGAGGTCCGCGATGTAGGCGTCAGCCGCCCTGGTGAGCTCAGCCTTCAGGGTCTTGTGTGAGAGTCTCGGCCGCCAGGGTTCACGTGTGTGTCCCAGCAGGGGGTCTGGGCCCGTGCATGCATGTGTGTGTGCGTGTGCATGTGGATGTGCATGTATGTGCTGTGGATGTGCATGTGTATTGTACATGTATGCGTGTGTATTGTGTGTGTCCGTGTGTGGATGTGTATTGTGTGTCCATGCATGTGAGTGTATGGTGTGCATGTATGCGTGTACTTGTGTGTGTGCATGTGGATGTGCATGTATGTGCACGAGTGTGCTGTGGATGTGCATGTGTATTGTACATGCACGCGTGTGTATTGTGTGTGCCCATGTGTGGATGGGTGTGTGTATTTTGCACATGTGTGTGTACTGTGTGTGGATGTGTATTGTGAGTATGTATGTGAGTGTATGGTGTGCATGTATGCGTGTGCATGTGTGTGTGATCCGTGTCTATGAACCACTGAGCTAAGCATAGAAACACGTATTTACTCATTGAAGTGATGCAGAAAACGTGGGTAACTCATTTCAGTTATGAACATAACATACATTTGCCCACTTGGATTATAGAAATAAAAGGTGTTTGCTCACTTAGCTCATATAAATAACACTCAAACATACACAATTAAATTATACCTATAACGTGTATCTACTCATTTAAATGACAAAAATAGCACACATTTGCTTAATTGTTTATATTACACACTTACAATTGTTTATATATATACTTAATTGTTTATATTATATAAATAACACATAGTTACTCATTTAAATTATATAGATAAAAGGTATCTGCTCATTTAAATTATAGAAATGACACATGAATGTACTCAATTAAATTCTGTTAATAGCACTCATTTAAATTATATTAAATACACTTATCTATATTTATAAGAGGGGATAGACGCTTTTAACTATGTTGCTAGGGTTATATGCATATTTACATTTGTATTTACTCATTTAAATTACATTGAATACACTTAGTTTTGCGAATAAATATTTCTATGAATGATTTATGTTACTTCTGGGAATAGTTTTTCCTATTCTTTTTTTATTTTTTGGTACCAGGGATTGAACTCGGGACCTCGCGCTTGCAAGGCAGGCACCGGAACCACTGAGCTAAATCCCCAGCTGGGAATAGTTTTTGTAATTCATGTTTGTGTTATTTTTACGAATGATTTTTATTCATAATTTATGTGAATACTTTGTGTAATGTTTACGTGAAATTCGTGTCTGTAACATCGTAAGTCCTGACTGTGTAATACGCTCACTGTAAGTAATGTAATTGTCTATAAAAATCAGTGTTTATGAAAGAAACGGCCCTCTAAAGAGGGGTCTGCGGGTGCACTGCCCCTGTATCGCTTTAGCCCCCGGCAGCACAGCCGTGATTTTTCTCTGTTTTTACTCCTCGGGATCGAACGGACCCAGGGCCTCCACATCAAACCCTATTCCCAGGCCTCTTTGCGCTTTTTATTTTGTGCCACCCGCCCGGGACGTGGGAACTCCGTGGAGACTTCTAGGGACAGCGTGAGGACCCCAGCGGTCAGGAGGCGGGAAAAGCCACGGGATGTTTTCATGGCTTTGCCCCTTCGCTGGTTGGTCATTCACTCAACAAACATTCACTGAGGCCTACTGGCTGCCCGACGCTGGCCTAACCGCCGGCGTAGAAGGCGGCTTCTGCCTCAGCTTCGTCAGCGTTCTCGGCCGTGGGCATCGGGTCTGGGCTACTCTGAGCTGCTCTCTGCAGGCGAGAGCAGTGTCTCTGAGCACTGCTGCCCCGGGCCGGGAGCAAGCGCAACATGGTGAACTGTGGAGACATCTGCAGGCGTGGCTGCCGCCCCCTGTGGGACCCTCAGGGAGGCGAATGCTCAGCGCGGTGAGGACGGATGGGCAGGGGATGGGGTGATGGTGGTCATGATGGACAGACAGACAGGTACGTGGGGGGTTGGAGCAACAGCTGGTAGAGTGACAGGTGGGTGGATGGACAGACAGACAGGGAGGTGGACGGATGAATGCGTGCATAGATAGCTAGGTTGATGGATGGAGGATGGGTGGATAGATAGATAAGTGGATGGATGGGTGGGTGAATAAAGGATGGATGGGTGGATGGGTGGGGGATGGGGGATGGATGGGTGAGTGGATGGGTGGGTGGGTGAATGGGTGGATGGGTGTGTGGATGGGTGGATGGATGGGTTGGTGGATGGATGGATGGGTGGATGGGTGGGTGGATGGGTGGATGGATGGGTGGATGGATGGATGGATGGGCGGATGGGTGGGTGGATGGGTGGATGGATGGGTGGATGGGTGGATGGATGGGTGGATGGATGGGTGGATCGGTGGATGGGTGGGGGATGGGGGATGGATGGGGGATGGATGGATGGATGGGTGGATGGATGGATGAATTGATGAAAGAATCCATAGATAGAAAAAGTGGATGCGTGCTCCCCAACTCTTGCACTCTGATTCTTTAACCCTGTGCTCTTGGAGATGGCAGGAATGCAAAGAGACCCGGGGATGTGAGGGCTGGCAGGTTGGTGACGTTTGGTTTTGTGCTCTGTGATGCGGGTCAGGAAAGGCGGCCAGGAAGCTGCTGACTGTCAGAGTTTCATTGTTCTCTCTCTCCCTCCCTCCCTCCCTCCCTGGGACCAGGAGAGCAGAATCCTGCAGGATGTCTCAGGAGCCTGGTCTTATTGTGCAGGCTGCTAATTGGTCTCTCCTTGTAGATCTTGGGTCTTGGGGCCCCTCTGTGGGTGTCATGGCTGAGTTATAGATGTCTACCCAAAGCTTTGTGTCTGTGGAAGGTGACGGCTCAGGGGGCGCTGTGCTCGTTGTGGATGCATCATGGATGAGCTCCTGGTGAATGAGCTGTAGGAGGTGGGGCCTGGCTGGAGGAGGTCACTGGGGTGTGACCTGGAAGGGGGAGTTCTTGTCCCCAGCTGCTCTGTTCTCTCTCAGCTTCCTGGTCACCATGATGTGAGTGTCTTTCCCCCACTATGCCCATCCGCCATGATGCTCCTGCCTTGGAGCAGCCAACCATGGACTGAACCCTCTGAGACCATGAGCATAATCAAACCTGTCCTCCTCTACATTGTGCTGTGGGATATTTTGTTCCAGCGATGAGAAAGCAGAGTGAGACAATGGACTTCCAATACCCCCATGACAGCTGGCATTGTGTCACGTGATTGTTGAGGACGCAGCTCTTCCCAGGGATGGGGGCGTGGGTCTCGGGAAGGTCACCTGTGGACTCTGTCAGTGGTGCTGGTGGATCACCATGAACTTACTCAGAGCCCTGTCCGTCACTGGTGGCTCTCTCCCTGGGGCCTCCATGCCTGACCTTCACAGACCCCAGTTCTTGGGCTCTAGGAACGTAGTGGTCGGAGGAGAGGAAGTGATTTGAATTCCCAGGCTTCGGCACAACCTGGGAGGTCCAGAGTGCGACTCACGTCTCTTAAATCATGCAGCTAAATTATAATTAGATGTCATCACGCGGCTACCAGAGAAGGGGGCTTTTGTGCTTCGACCCCGCTCCGGGCCGCCCCGGCTGTAAATCTGTGGCGTGAACAGAAACCGCCCGGGGCTGGTTCTGAGGGCCTGGTGGGGACCTGGGTCCCCTGTGCGCCCGGCCCAGCACCCCGAGGGGAAGCCAGGGTGCCGGACCCATGACTCTGCTCCTCAGGGTGACGGAGGGGATCTGCTCCCCGGGACCTTCTCTGCCGCGTCCCCATCGGGAGCTTTGCAGGTCACTCCAGGGCTGGCTGGTGACAGGGCCCACTTGGGTCATGTGAGGAGTTGAAACAGCGTCCGTGGCTTGTCCAGGGAAGGAGGCAGGGAGGCGCCGGCGTGCACGGTGCAGCCCCGTCGGGCCTGTGTGATTTCCAGCTGGGGGCAGCTCCGGCCCGAGAGGCCACGGGGAGAGGATTCTCGGGCCTGGAATCCTGGGCCCCGGAGCAGCAGGAGGACAGAGACGCCAGCTGGGGCTTGGTGCCCAGGGCTGGGGCCGAGGACCTGCAGCAACTTCGGGGAATCTGGGTCCTGTTGGAACTGAGTGGTGTGATCGGAAACACGGTGACTGCTCTGCCGGGCGCCGTCCAGCGGAAAGGCAGCTCGGAAACACACGATGCTGTGTCCTCCTCCACCCGAGTCACTGCAGCTGGCACCGGGCGACTCCTGGCTCCTCCCCAAGGTCAGGATGACCGGGAAAGGTCACCGTTCTGAGTCCACTCAGGACATCGAGGCAGCCGGGATGGTGCAGCTAAAGACCCTCAGGAAAGAGGACTCCAGAGCTGCTGCAGACAGCGGCCAGGACTGTGGGAGGAGGGTATGCAAACCAGGGTGGGATTCTGAGGGGATTCGTGGGCATGGGTCTTTACTGTAATACGTTTTAAAAGATGCAGACATTCACTGTGTTTTGATCATGCCTCATATGATAGAATAAACTTACTTTATCAGAACTTTTGAATTCCAGGGGATGGAAATCTCTATATTTTTTTTCTCCAGATTTTTGTCTTGCAAGTGTGAATATAACTTAAAGGTGAGAAACCGAAAAGGAAAACATACCTGAGTCAGTTTTCCTTGCATGACCCTTGTCTCCAATGGAGTAAACTTAGGTGAGTATTTATGGTCGGACCAGCTGGAGTACAATTAAAATATGTGTATTATATGTATAGATTATACATTTATGTTTGTAGGTGTTTGTGTAATTTGCAAAGATGTAAATTATAACTTGGAAATCCCACAAAGGAGACAGAGGCTTTGAAGTCCAAAGCTGAGTTATTATTTATTTTTTATTTTTTTGGTACCGGGGATCGAACTCAGGTCCTTGCACTTGCGCAGCAGGTGGAGAAACCACTGAGCTAAATCCTCAGCCCTAAAGCCGGGTTATTAAAGAGCAGCTATTTTCAATCGAATGGAGATTCCCCGTTCCAATCTTTTAAAAATACAGTTGGATTCTTTGATAGTTTCTTGTATAGAAAGCAAACTGGTGGCTGGCCTAGAACTGTGTAAAAATGCCCAAAGTGTAAGATGGCTCCAAATGAGCAGCAGTGGTTTCATATAAAGGAGGAGACAACAAACGAGCCATCAGACGTTTAGTTTCAGCAGCACTGTTGCAATATATTGACTAACCAATTCTTGGCTTTGTATTCACCCAACTCTTTCTGTTTTCATTTTATGTGTAAAATTTTGAGACAAGGTCTTGTTCAGTGACTGAGTAGCCACGGGGGAAGTTGAGATTCTCCTGCCTCAGCCTCCAGAGTGCTGGGATGACAGGGGTGCTGGATCCCGAAAAGGAGGGCAGAGCTTCAGATGCAGACAGGCTTCGTACAAGTACAGCTTGGGTCCCTCCTGGAGGCAGTGTGGCTGGACTTTGCTTTTTCTTCTTTCAAGATCTTTATCAAATTTTCAATTTTGGTCAACCAGCTCTTAGCAGAGTGGAGAAGGAAATGATTATGTCACCACCAAACGTCTTTTTTTGATTTGTCTTTTTTGTTTGAGTCAGGGTCTCGCTGTGTAGCCGAGGCGGGTGTTGAAGTCACAGAAATCCTCCTGCTTCAGCTTTCTGAGTGCTGACATTACATCACTTTCTGACTGCTGCACCATCAGGCCTGGCTTGAAATGTATTCTTCTGAGCGTATGTCTGGTACCTAATGGTTACAGTCACTGTGGGGAGATGCTGTGTGGACAGACACGGATCGGTTACGTTTAGGTTCCCTCCCCTCCCCTCTGAGGAAGATCTGTCCCTACTCCCTTTCATCTTTCTTTTATTTTGCTCTTTACTTACGCTCTGGATTTCTCATATAGGAGAAACCATGCCATAGTGAAGCTTGTGAGTGCGATTTATTTCACTTAACATCATGGTCTCCAAGTGCATCCACTTTTCTACAAATGACTCGAGTGTATCCTTCTTCACGGCAGAGTGGTACTCCACTGTGTGTAGACACCACATTCCCTTCACCCATTCATCTGCTGATGGACATAGAGGCTGCTCCCAAGGTTTAGCTCTTACGAGTTGTGCTGCTCTACACACGGCCGTGCACGGATCCTGTAACAGGATGACTTTGAGTCTAGAGAGGGGGCCTCGTTCCTCAAAGACAGGCCTTGAATGCTGAGGTTAAAGGGCAAACTTAGGAGCGCAGGTGAGGAAACAACTGCTCGCTCACCCAGCGGGAGGCGCCAAGGGCTGTATTTACCTCAGAAGCGGCTGTGGTCAGCTCTGTCCCCACTCACTTTCCCTGTTCCCCACAGCCCGCTCTGGGCTGACCGGGGCCAAGATTTGCCTGTCCACGCAGCTCAGGTTTGGGGTGCGGGGCTGTTCCCGGGAGGGGGGGGTGACCCCAGGATCCGGGTGCACGCTTTGGAGGAGCGGGGAGCATGCGGTGGGAATCGGTCAGCGGGCTTTTCTGTCTCAGGGCAAACAGGAAAAGCCGCCAGCGCCAGCGGGGTGGATTCAATTTACTCCTCTGGGCGGGGGCTTAAGGGCTTGGGCAGGAAACGTTTTTCTGAGCTTAACCCCGAGAGAGGGAGGGTTGGGGCTGTCACCGGGCAGTGACAGAGGGGCCCGCAGGGAGGGAGCGAGGGGCGGCTCTCTGGGGCCTAATCACACTTGGCATCTGCTGTCAGCTGGGCCATTAGGGACCCATCGGCCCGTGATGGGGACAAATAGGGTCTTAATCTCCAATCTGCTGTCACCGGGCGGGCGCAGAGGGAGAGAGCGCTGAATGTGCTCCACACGCCTCACCTTCTCCCCAGAGCGGCCTGCGTAGCCCTTGCCCCCAGCCCCTGGGATGTCACCTTTCAGCCTCTGATATCCTGGCTGGTAACAGCGCTCTGATAGCCAGGCCGTGCTGCTGAGCAAGTGTCAGCCAGGACCCTGGGAGGCTGACGCAGGAGGATCCCCAGTTGGAGCCCAGCCTGGCCCACGCTCTCAAAGAAGAAATGGGAGGGGCTGGGGAAGGAGCTGAGTGCGCAGGGCTGGGGGTGAATTCCCAGTGCCACACATGTGCACGCATGCGCACACACTGAGGTCACACCGGGTTTTCTGCTAGTCAGACTTCGGGTCAGGGAAGGCTACCCCGGCTGGTGGTGAGGTGGGAGCCAGCCTTGCTGGGAGCTCTAGGGCAGAGACTGGGGGCATGGGAAACCTTTCCATGGACCTGTGCCTGAGGCCCACTGCTGACCCATTGCTCAGCCCATCAGCCCACAGCCGTGTGACCTCTTAGCCCATCAGCCCGCAGCCATGTGACCTCTTAGCCCATCAGCCTGCAGCCACGTGACCCCTTACTCAGCCCATCAGCCCGCAGCCGTGTGACCTCTTAGCCCATCAGCCCGCAGCCATGTGACCTCTTAGCCCATCAGCCTGCAGCCACGTGACCCCTTACTCAGCCCATCAGCCCACAGCCGTGTGACCTCTTAGCCCATCAGCCCTCAGCCACGTGACCTCTTAGTCAGCCAACCAATCCACACAACCATGTGATGGAAACATAAGGCTTAGGCCTTGCTCAGCTGCCCCATTCCCAGAACACAGTAGCTGGTGCTCGAAACTCCAATGAAGGAAAGTTTCCTGGGCTCATGGTCTCAGAGGGTTCAGTCCATGGTCGGCTCTCCAACGCAGGAGCATCATGGCAGACGGGTGTGGGGGAGGAGAGATGCTCACATCATGGTGGCTGGGAAGCAGAGAGCAGGGAAACAGCCAGAGAGCAAGGGGTGGGGAGCCGAGAGCATCCCCATGACCCACCCCCGGGCTCCCCCAGATACCCCACAGTGTCCCTTCCTCAGTGCTAGGCATGGCCCAGGCCAGCTGAGTTGACTGACAGGGATTTGGTGGGTGCTGGTGCTCCCCTGTGAATGTGGACCACAGTGGGTTGAGCCATCCATCCTTCGATGGACAGGTGGGTGCTTGGACTGATGCTTGTTCCTCACGTTACCTCTCCCATTTTATTTTCTCCCATGAATTTCATCTCTCCCAGACCATAAACTGCTGGAGGACAGCGCATGGGCAGCATTGTTTCTGGGTGTCCCTCCTGGCTTCTCCATGTGGACCCCGGTTGCCTCTGATTGAGTCCATAGAGTGACAGTGATTTTAAAGATCCTGTAAAGGTTCATGGTGCTTTGAAATCAATCAGGTACCGTGAAAGAAGTGATGCAGGTAAGTGATGTTAATAGTAGATAGTTCAGTATTATCTACAATACCCAAAAGGTGGAAGCAACCCAAATGTGCATCCACAGATGGATAGACAAACAGAATGTGGTCTGTCCACATGGTGGAATATTACACAGCCACGAAAAGGAACGGAGCTCTGGACCTTGCATGAACCGGGGGGATATGGTGGAAATGGGTGGCTACTGTTGAATGGGGACAGGGTTTCTGTTTTGTAAGCACAAAAGTCTGGAGGTAGATGGTGGTGATGGTTGCACCACAGTAGGAAGGTACCCACGTCGCCAAAGTCTGTGCTCCGCAAGGGCTGAGGCAGGGTTTCACGGTTTCCCGCTGACCTGGCCGTGTCCCATAGCAGCTCTGGAGTCCTCCTTCCTGAGGTCTTCACCAGGTGTGATCACAAACACAGTGACTGCTCTGCCAAGCGCCGTCCACTGGAAAGGCAGCTCAGAAACACACGGCGCTGTGTCCTCCTCCACCTGAGTCACCGCAGCTGGCACCGGGCGACTCCTGGCTCCTCCCCAAGGTCAGGATGACCGGGAAAGGTCACCATTTTGAGTCCACTCAGGACATTGAGGCAGCCGGGAAGGCGCAGCTAAAGACCCTCAGGAAAGAGGACTCCAGAGCTGCTGCAGACAGCGGCCAGGATGGTGGGATGGGTGTGCACACTGAGGATCTGGTGGGGGGGATTCATGGCCATGTGGCTTTTGCTGCAATATGTTTTTGCTTTTTGAGACAGCCGCTCACTATGTAGCCCAGGCTGGTTTCAAACTCACTGTAGTCCTCCTGCCTCAGCCTCTTGAGTGCTGGGATTATCCACTTGTAATTACATTTTAAAACTTGCACAATCCCCATGTATCTTGATCAGACCTCCTCGTTCCACAGCAAATATCACTGCTTTCGTCACACCGATTTTCAGAGCCGAGGTGGCTCCAGGACACAGGTTTGTCAAGTGGATATTTTTCTTCCCTGGGAGGGTGTCTGCCCACGGATCCCCACAACAGCAAGGGAAGAGAGGGGTGAAGGCTTGGGCCCCAGGCGTGCATGGTGGTTTCTGTTCGATCACCATGCCAGGCCTGTCTGGTGCTGTGCGGCAGGTGTTTGTCCTGCTCCTGATTGCAGAATTTTGTTCTTCATTCTGCCACCGCCATTTAGGGGTCCGTGTGCACCCCAGTTCTGGACCTGAGCAATGCATGCATCAGCCATTTGTGATTCCCACAAAGGACCCGAATGTGCAGGCAAAGGGTCACACGCTCTGTCTTGAAAGCCGAGAAGAAACAGGATGCTTCCCACAGGACCCAGAGCCCGCATGGCCTGGGAAGTGAATTATGATGGGTGTGCATCCAGCCTCACTTCTGCTGACCCAAGTGCTCTGAGGCTGTATGGGCTCATTAGCTTCCCGAACAAATGTCAGCTGCCCCTGTTTATTTCCTGAGGCCGAAAAATACAGGGTTCTGAAGAGGAAAAATACCTACCCTACTTACCATGGTAAATAAGGCCAGGAGGGTTTTCCCCAAGTGACAAACGCACCGGTAAAACGCAGGTGACTGTAGCAGATTCGCCTGCCTCCCTGTAAGCAAAGGTCCATGGGGCTCTTGGATGGGGCTGAAAATGTTCATGGTGGGGTCGCAGCCTTCAAAACACTAGAGAGGCATGATGTCTACGCACTCACGCATGTACAGAGGAGCAATTTCCTCCTTAAGTATCGACCAAACATGGACCAGTCCACATCCCCACTGGCTATCTGTCCAGCTACCTTCACATGCATCTATGCATTGCCCACCAGTCAACTCAGCCACCCACCCATCCACCAAACAGTGCGCCCATCCATCCACCCATCCAGCCACCCATCCACCCGTCCACCTATCCATCCATCCTTCCATCTCTCTATCCTCCCATCCAACCATCCATCCATCCACTCATCCACCCATCCATCTTCCCATCCATCCACCCATCCACCCACCCAACCACCCATCCACCCATCCATCCACCCACCCATCTGTCCACCCACCTGTCCGCCCATCCATCCACCCACCCACCCATCCACTCATCCATCCATCCTTCCATCTGTCTATCCTCACATCCAACCATCCATCCATCCACTCATCCACCCATCCACCCATCCATCTACCCATCCACCCACCCAACCACCCACCCATCCATCCATCCATCCACCCATCCCCCCACCCACCCACCCATCCATCCACCCACCCATCCATCCACCCATCCATCCATCCATCCATCCACCCATCCACCCACCCATCCATCCATCCACCCATCCATCCACCCATCCACCCACCCACCCACCCACCCATCCATCCACCCATCCACCCACCCATCTACCCACCCATCCATCCACCCACCCATCCATCCACCCACCCATCCACCCATCCACCCACCCATCTGACCACTGTCCATGCCCCTGCCACTTACGCAGCACCCGTCTATGCAGCTGGCCACTTCAGTAAGTCCAAGCCTCCCTCTTTCTTCCTCCGACAACCTCACAATTTTTTGAAATGAAAGAACAGCACCAAGGATCATGAACCCTCAACCTTCTCATCTTTTCCTGAGACTCCCCATCCCCTGTCTTTTCAGGCCCCCGGGCCCTGTCTGCCCTGGGGAGCTGTGGGATGACCCTGCTTTGTCGCTGCCCTGGGAGCAGAGACCCCCGCCTTCCGCCCTCCGTGAGGCCCCCGGGCAAGGAGACTGTGAGCGGATGTCCACGGCAGGGCCACTCGGGAGCAGCGTGGGGCCGCCGGATGCCTGAGTCACCAGCCCAGCAGTTTCCCCTCAGCCCTGGCAGCCCACCCTCTTCCCACCTGAGACCACAGCCTCCCCTTCCGGAGGGGCCGGCACCCAGGCTCAGCAAGGGCAGGGGAAGCGCAGCTCCTGCACTTCAGCAAGAAACAGCAAGTCTCAGACGAGTGGCTTTGACAGGCAGCTCGGGCTTCAGGTCTGAGGGGTGGCCCTGGCCCTGCTGGGTGCCGCTGCGGGATATGGGGCCGCCTGGCACCAGGGAAGCTGCGGGCTGCAGGCCTCAGTTTCCCCTCGGGTATAGTGTGAGCTGCCTGGGCCTGCAGCTGGGAGCGGGGAGGAGACTTCTGGCCTGGGGCTCGGAATCACGCTTCCCGCTCTTGGAAGCTTGTTGTCACCTGGATGAGCACACACACAAAGGCAAACACACACACACATGCATACATACGTGTGCAGAAATGTCATCGGTGGTTCCTGTGCACCGGGTGGGAAATCCAAATCAGGTGCCAGGCTCGGAAATTCCAACATGGAGGAATGTCCCCCACGCTCCTGTGTTCATGCACGTACTGGCCTCTCACAGCGTGGGGCTTGCAGGGGCCACGGCTGCCCCCCTGCAGAAAGCAATCAGTGCAGGTCTATGAGTCTGCACATACGTGTCTTCTTGTGCGTGCAATCTCTGCGCGCTGTGTGTGCACATATGCCTGTATATGCCCAGCTCTGTGTGTGCACACAGCTGTGTCTGTACACGTGTCTGGAGACACACACGCCTCCCACTATACCACATGTGTGTGTGCACATGTGCATGTCTACCTATGCACACATCTGTGTACATGTGTACATGTCCGCCTGTGCTCTGTGTCTCACTGTAAATGGCTATGCCTCCCGCTGTGCTCTCACACATATACGCATGCCTGTGCGTGTGCATGAATATGTGTCCCTCTGTATGCATGTATGTCTGCGGGTACATATTTCTCATATTTCTGCATGTGTGTACTTATGCATGCACAAGCCTACACAATACATATATGCATGTCTATATATATGCTCATATTTGCGCATCTATGTGTCTATGTCTATGTATGTATTTATGTGTGGTCTTCATATGTGGTATTTATACATGCACACTTCTAAGTCTACATGCATGGACACCTCTCCATTATGCAGACCCATACATATGTGCACATAACTCTCTCTGTCTATACACACATATCTCCATATATGTGCATATCTATATCTCCATATTCACACACATCTCTGTGTACAGTTGACCCTCGTGTTGGGACCGACCTGACATACAAATACCTCGAGTTTTGACTGGAATTTTAGTTTTAACTTACAACCAAAGTCTTGAGTTACAACCCAAATGCTGGCCACTTGTGCTCCCAGATGGTCTCAGATGCAGATTGAACTCTAAAGAGCTCTGGAAGGAAGAGGACAGCGTCCTCTCCCATGTGGGGCTCACTGAGAAATCCTGGGCCAGGGTCTCTCAGCCTGCAGCTGTCCAGGCCCCTGCTGCCAGCGGTGCCGTGTGTGCCCGGAGCCTGGCTTGCCCCTGTGGCCTTCAGACGAACCTGGATGAGAGACTTGTGCTTGGGTCTGGGGCAGATTTCGGACTCGCACACGCACACGTATTCCACTGCTTCCGTTTTGCCAGTAAGCCACTCCAGGGCTACAAACCCCACTTTCTCAGAAGCGGCCTCTCTATAAAGTCTCGCAGGCGGAAAACCCCAAATACCACAGAAAGAGGGCCCGCCGGACCCCGCGCCCAGCCCGCCCGCCCGCCTGGCGACCTCCGTCTTGTTAGAGGTCCCAGGCAGTCGCCTTGGGCCAGGGCCGCGAGCTCATGAATAAACATCCAGGCCCCTTTGCCCAGCAACTGCTCGGAGCCGGCCGCCTGCCGCCCGCACCCGGGCCTTCTGCGTGTAAAGAACCATTGTCACTTCCCGTTACGGGGCCTAAATGGACGAGAATTGATGGGCCCTTTCTACCTAATGCTGTTATCCAGGCTGGGTTTGTTTATTTAATGAACAAAATGTCACATTGAATCTCGCTTCGTCTGACGTGCGCACCCCTGGCAGCTTCTGCTGGCAGATATATATTTTTTTTTCCCTGAAATTTGGGGAGGGGTGGAGGTCAGGGAGAGGGAGGTGCTGGGTTCACTGATTTAATTTGCGTGCCTTTCCCCAAACAAAAATGAAACATAAAGAAATAGAAGCAGAGGCACACGACTCCTCTGACCGGACTCACGCTCTGTGCTGTTTGTTTTGTTTTGTGACACCTGGAGATGGCTTTTGCCATGGCTTTTGCTACCCCCTAGCTGTTGGGGGACTCTTTTTAGCTCGAGATGGGGGTCTGGCTAAGTTGCTGAGTTGTCCTGCATAAGGACCCTCCTGCCTCAGGCTCCCAGAGCCCTAGGATGGCAGGTGCAGTTGCCACGCCCGGCAATGCTGTTTTTGTCCACGTGTGTGTGTGTGTGTGTGTGTGTGTGTGTGTGTGTTTTGAAAGCAGATTTGCCCAAGAAATCGTGGGGCCAGGGGCACTGGCCAGAGAGGCAGGGCTCCCTGCAGGGGCTTCTGCAGCCTCGTGGTGCAGCCAGGCTTCACGGAGCAGCGGTGAATCGCGGCCGGAGCAGCAGTGAGCTGCCGAGCAAGACACTTCATGGCCCCGGGAGCGAATCAAACTCTGCAGCCTGGCTTGTCTGTCTCCCGCTCTGTCCTCTCATGCCTTGCCAATTTCAGGAGCACGGAGGGTCTGGGCCCCTCATGCAGGAGCTACCCGGAGCCGGGGTATGGGCTGCAGCACCCCAGGGCCGTGCGCTAGGTGTCCGGGCCGGGCCGGGAGGTGGATTCCCCGGGCTGTGGGCTCGGAGAGGGCCGCTTGCACGCCTGGCCCGGGCTTTTGCAGAGCTGGTACCCGACGAAACGGCCGTGGCTGGCTGGCGCGGGGCGCGCAGGACCCTGACAGCGCCGGTGTCTGCAGCGCGGGGTGGTGGAAGACCCAGTTTCGAGCGAGTCTAGCAATTAAAAATAATTGGGCAGCAGACTTTGCTCTGCTCTTGCGAGAATATGCCAAGTGCCGTATAATGATGTTTCATTAGCCGAGCTGCACCGTGCAGCTCATGGCGGTGGCAATTAAGGCGGATCACACGGCGGGAGAAGAACGGGGACATTAGAGACACCCCAGCCGGATGAGCCCTCACGCACCGGCCACTTCATTAGCTAATTGATTTCTTATTAGTTACGGGGGGCAGGCCTCGGCGCGGGCGGGCGGGAAGGGCCCATTCCGGCGTCGCGTAATTAGGCCCATTTCCACAATTAACCAACAGTTGCTCATTTCCCAGCTCAACGCACTTGGAATCGACCCGGGCTCCGTCGCTCTGGGCCATGCGTCTCGATTTCATTTTTCTCGCTAATATTGGCTTAACCTTCCCATCAGAAACTCTCTCCTCCCTCGGGGCTTCTCCCGGATTTAATCACGATGTTAAACGCCCAGAAATGGGCCACGTCACGCGGCCGGGCCAGGGGGACCAGGTGCCCCTCTCCGGCCTCGATGTTCAGTTCCGTCTGCGGGTTTTGGGCGACGGTCGCTGCGTGCTTGGGGCTCTCCGTTCTCTCTCTGTCTCTGTCTCTCTCTCGCTCTCCCTCCCCGATCACAACCGACTCCGATTGCACCTGGCGTCTCCCAAACATTTAACTCGTGAACCTTTTTGTTTTTTGCTACGCATCGGAGGAAAGGCTTTGCGGTGTCTGAAACATGGGTCAAATTTCCGAATTTCCCTTACTGAGGCACAGGAAGATGCGGGCTGAAGCGTCGAGGAAGATGAGGGGGAGTCACAGGGTGGGCCCTGATTTAACAGGAGCCGTGGGGTTGGTCCCCAAGAGCCCCGGCTGTGTTTGGGAGCAGCTGAAGACCCACCGGCTGCTGGCTGTCATGGGGCAGTCGGCCAGGCTCAGGATGGGGTCCTCTTTGCAGCTTCAGGAGAGTGTGCTCTGGGTTCAGTTGTTCTGCAGGCGACCATCGCCCATTCGGTCAGCATAGGCTGTGGTCTGAGTGTGGGTCTCAGTGCTCCACAATTCCAGTGCCAAAATCCTTCCCCTCACAACTATCGTGTAGGGTGTGCAGGGATGGAGGTGGGCTGTGTGCCAGCCACCCGGGCTGTGGGATTGCATATGGCGGCCCCGATGGACTAAATGGTTCCTGAGCTGCTCAGGAAATAATGACAAGAAGGAAGTATCTTCGTGTTCAGAATGCAAAGCAGTTGTACCCTAAATATTTCCAATTCTCCCTTGGTTGAACTCGCGACGTGGAGCCCAGGGTGTGGAGGCTGTGTCCTCTCTCTTGGCCATGTCTGCACTGTGCCCTGCTGTGCCTCATGAGCATACATGGCTGAGCTGAGCCAAGGGCGCCTGAGCTCAAGCAGAGCAAGCAATGCTGTCATCCCAGCACTCTGGGAGGCTGAAGCAGGAGAATCTCAAGTTCTACCCAGCCTGGACCTCTTAGGGGCTTATTGAAACCTTGTCTCAAAAGGAAGGCTAAAAAAGGGCTAGGGGTGTTGGTCAGTATAATGGTCCTGGGTTCAGTCCTCAGTACTGCAAGAAGGAACAAGGACCAAGAGGAGGAGGAGGAGGAGGAGGAGGAGGAGGAGGAACAGGAGAAGGGAGAAGCATCCTTTCCATTATGGCTCTGCAGGGTGGAAGACTTTGTTACGCAGTGGTAGCTGACTGCTACAAGCTCACTTGAGGGTCTGCCTATTCTGGAAGCATGGAACTCTGCCCTAGCCCTCTGGGAGCTGTTTCACATCAACAGGAGAACAGGCAGATGCCTGTGAGTTACTGATCCCAGAGCACCCGCGGCTGCAGCCTGTGACTCCTTCTCACCCAGGAGGGTGTGTACGTCACATTACTCTGAGAGTTTTGGGGCAAAAGTCCAGGCTTGGAGCTCCCCATGGCAGGGCTGCGCCTCCTGTCCTAAAAACATCCGCCTAGGAGAGGGGACGTGCAGGTGGGAGCTGAGTTCTGATCCGCATGGCTGAACTGCCAAGGACAAGGTGGTTGAGTTCGCAGCCTTGCTGTGGTTTTATAGGAAAGGGAAACAGAGGCAAGGTTTGGGCTGCAGAGCTACTGTGTAGGTTGCCCTGGGCAAGCAGGGATGGTGGATTGGTGTCTCAGGACCGGTTCTTTAGGCGGCTGTGGAGAAATCCATGTGGCCTCTGGGACCAGACATGGTAAAGACTGGCAGTGGAGCTGGGTCTGGTGGTGCAGGCCTGTCAACTCAGCACTCTGGGATGCTGAGGCAGGAGAATCTCAAGTTCCAGCCCAGCCTGGGCAACTTAGGGACTTAGCAAGATCCTGTATCATTGTATAAAATAAAAATAGGGCTTGGGATGGAGCTCAGTGTGAAGGCCCTAGGTTCAATCCTAGTACCACACACAAAACAAAACAAAGCAAAGCATAACAGACACATGATCATGAATCCCCCTCAAAATCCTCTCCACTTCAAACACACTCCTCCCACCATCCTGGCCACATCCTGCAGCAGCTCTGAGGTCCTCTTTCCTGATGTCTTCACCAGGTGTGATCAAAAACATGGTGACTGCTCTGCCGAGTGCCGTCCAGCAGAAAGGCAGCTCGTAAACACAGGATGCTGTGTCCTCCTTCACCCAAGTCACCTCATCTGGCACCGTGTGACTCCCGGCTCCTCCTCAAGGTCAGGATGACTGGGAAAGGTCACTGTTCTGAGTCTACTCGGGACATCGAGGCAGCCAGGATGGTGCAGATAAAGACCCTCAGGAAAGAGGACTCCAGAGCTGCTGCGGAAGCGGCCAGGACGGCGGGAGGAGGGTGTGCACAGCCAGGGGAGGATTTTGAGGGGATTTGTGACCATGTGCTTTTTAATATAATAAATTTTGAGGGGTGGTACCGGGGATTGAACTCAGGTCCTTGTGCTTGTGCAGCAGGTGGTGAAACCACTGAGCTAAATCCTGGGGCCAATATAATAAATTTTATTTATTTATTTATATATTTATTGGTACATTTTAGGTATACAATACATTTACAACTATCATTGGGTGTTTGTACCTGCACATGATGTATCTTAGTTCTTATTTTTTCTCCCATTACCTGTGCACCTTTCACCCCCTCCACCCTTCCCTATTTACACAGACTTTGATTCCATTTTATAATAAATTTTTAATTGAAACACTCACTATCTGGTTTGGTCACATTTCATATATATTATGCAACCTAATATTAGTTCTAAGAATCACACTAATGGAAAATGATAGATTTCTCTCACCTTAAAATGGCTGCTACATATAATGGCTGCCTTCTCTTTCCCATAACAGCCTGTTTCCCACCTAAAACCCAAGATGGCTTCTTCTGCCGGAAGACAACCTTCTTCCCAACATGCCCCTCTTCCCGCCAAAAGAGTAACCTGATACTTGCTCTCTTCATAATGACTAGTGGTGTCACAGGCTCCTCCAATCCCAGTCACACGCCTTTCAAACCCTCCAATCCCTAACCACCACATCCCCAAGCCCCACCCTAGCTCCCATAAAAGCTCTCCCTAGCCTGGCCTCGCTGCTGCACTCCTTTGTACAGAGGCAGCCCAGCAGATTGTTTCCTCTCCTCAGTAAAGGCTTGTTGTGGTTCTGGTCTGGTCTGGTTTTGGTTTTCGGCTCTTTTACCTGACAGAAAACACATAAAATAGTCCCCTCCCCACATATAACCTTCTGTATGTCTGTTCTGACCAGTTAAAACATTATTAAGAACTACAGTATAAGCATTATTTACTCAAACCCGGTGTGGTGATACATGGCTCTAATCTCATCACTGGGGAGGCTGAGGCAGGAGGATCCCGGTGAATTTGAAGCCAGCCTGGGCCACAGAGTGAGTTCAATGCCAGCCTGAGCTACACAGTGAGATCCTGTCTCAAACAAAAGGAATGCTAGGTACTTCTAAAGTTTTGATGAATAATGTTTGATAAATAGGCACCCTGATCATTTGACAATTACAAGAATCCCATATTTTCAGGTATAGAAAAAAATGCTTCCAAATTACCCAAAGTGTCTTCCTCTCCCGAGCATTTCCAGCATCTCCCCCGGAATACTTACACTGTTCGTTGACTCCGCATCTCTTCTTCATAGTCAACACAAAGATAAATTTCAGCCCAAACTCCGAATTTATGAGATTCTAATTAATGAGGTTTTATTGAAGTGCCTTCTCCCCCCGATGCAATTTGAATGTCAGCATCATTAATTATCTCAGTAGTCCGACAGCCCAGACAGAGCAATGCTTGACTTACTTCTATCAAACAAAAGGAAAACACAGTGCAATGCACACACACACACACACACACACACACACACACTATTAAGAGGGCCAAAGACGGAATCTGTCCAGCGTCTGTCCTGGGACCTGGAGCCCTTGTGCGGGTTGCCATTGTATCCTTTGGATTTTCAAAGAGCAGAGCATAACAGGGTGTAATGGCTCCTCACCCGGGGCCCCTGGCTCTGTCCTGTCCCCGAGGATGGGAAAGGGCACTGGGGCTCTGACCCCAGGCCTCCATCACCTCTCACTCTGTGCATTTGCATGCTGAGTTCTCTCCCTCCGTGGTGTGCACTCACAGAACTTGGGGTGGCCTGAGGAAGACAGGAGGTGCAGAGGCCTGATTTGGGTGGATTTGAAGGAGGTGGTTTCAGGGAGGGTGTCCAACTTTGTGAATTCCTCATTGTCAAGGAGTCCATCCACCCACCCATCCATCCACCCACCCATCCATCCATGTATCCACCCACCCATCCATCCACCCATCCATCCATGTATCCATCCACTCATCCATCCGTCCACCTATCCACCCATCCATCCACTCATCCATCCAATTACACATCCATCCATCCATCCAATTACACATCCATCCACCCATCCACCCATCTGTCCACCCATCCACCCATCCATGTATCCATCCATCCATCCATCCATCCACCCACCCATCCATCCATCCATCCATCCATCCACCCATCCATGCATCCACCCATCCATCCATCCACCCATCCACCCATCCATCCATCCATCCACTCATCCATCTGTTCATCCATCCACTCATCCATCCGTCCACCCATCCACCCATCGATCTGCCCACCCACCCACCCATCCAATTACACTTCCATCCATCCATCCATCCATCCATCCATGCATCCTCTACATGACTTATAATACTGAATGCAATGTAAATGCTATATAGTTTTGTGATGCATTGTTTAGAGAATAAGGACTAGAAAAGTCCTCACATGTTCAGCACAGACACAGATATTTTTAGAATAGTTTTTGATCTGTGCTTGGTTGGATCTGTGGACAGTGAGCCCAGGGAGGTAAAGGTCACCTCTAGGTCTGTGTGGCTGCCTTGACCCCCTTGAGGAAATTCCTCCTTTTTATTGTGAGTCTTCTGAGAGTTTGTATAGGGAATGGATGTTGTGCTTTGTGAGACCCAGCATCAAATGCTGTAGCTTTATTATCACATTTGCATGTTTTTTCTTTTGTATTTTATCAATATGATGGATTTCCTTGATTGCAAGTGGTCTTGATGTATACTCTTTTTCATCTAGATTTAATTTGCTAAAATCTTGTTGGGAACTTTTCGAGCTACATTGGTCTATAGTTTTTTTCCCCTTTTATTGTCTTCACCTGATTCTCCTATTAGGATAATTCACATCCTGTGAATGAATTGTGAAGTTTTCTCTTCTCTCCAACTTCCTAAGAAAGTTTGGGTAAAATTAATATTCTTCAGTTTTGGTAGAATTCACCAGGGAGGCTGCTTGAGTCTGGAGCTAGCTTTCTTTCTTTCTTTCTTTCTTTCTTTCTTTCTTTCTTTCTTTCTTTCTTTCTTTCTTCCTTCCTTTCTTTCTATCTTTCTTCCTTTCCTTTTTCCTTTTGGTGTTTTCAGACAGGGTCTCGCTATGTAGTTCAGGCTGGCCTTGAACACTGTAGCCCAGGCTGTTCCTGACCTCATGGTGATCCTCCTGCCTCAGCCTCCCAAATACTAGGATGACAGGTGTGTGCCACCATCCTCAGCTGGAGCTTGCTTTGTGAGAAAGTTTTGAAGTGCCATTTCTGCCTCTTTCATAGTTCTGGGACCTGACAGACGACTTATTTCTTGAAGCTTTGGCCACGACATTCTTCCAAGTGCTTGGGGCATTGGCATGAGATTGTTGTGTCACTCAGCTATCACCCTTGCCCTGGCTGCAGAACACATCACAGGATCATGCACTGGCTACTGGTGTCTGCTCCCTTTGTTTCCTGATCAATTCGAGCAGGGATTCATCAGTTCACAGATTTCAAACACTGAGCTTTAATTTAATTACACCCCTCCGCTGTTTTTAGAGTCCCACGCCAGTGAATTCTGCTGTGATCTTTGTCATTTCTTTCTGCTTCTTTTCAGGACCACTTGCTCTTTCTTGTCTATTTTTCAAACATGAAATCAGATGTCACTCACTGGAGAACTTTTGTTTCATCTCATCTGAGCGCTGATGCTGAAATCTCCCAGGACTCATTTGGCAGCATGCCATTCGTTTTTATTTGGTGTTTCAATTTCCATCCCGTTCAGAGTATTTTCTAATTTCCCTCTTTGATGTCTCCCTCTGCCATGTGTAATTCGGAAATTATAGGTTTGAAAGATTGGGAATTTCCAGAGAGGACTCTGATGTTGATACCAGATTTACCCCATTACCAATATATTCTCGTCCAGGGTCTTCTTGTACACCCAGACAAACGCTAACCACTGGGCTACAGCTCCACTCAGCAGGAGCACATTTTGTTTGACTTGGGCTCTTTCCCTTTCATTGAGAAATGTTCAATGATCTATGTGTGCTAGGATATAATGTGAACCCGTCTGTGTTGGGTTAGGGTCCTGTCTTCCACGGATACCGATCAGCTTGTGTTTGCTGATGTCCTCTCTTGGGCTTCCGTCATGCACTTCCAACGGGCTGGGTGTCATCCCTGGGTGGAAGGAACCTTGTGGGCTCCATCTAGAGCTGTCATGTTTCTCCTGGCACCTTGCGACTCCGTGCGTCTACACCTAGGGCCTTCCTTTCTGTTGTCAAATCAACAATTTTATCACTGTTAAATATCCCTCCCTGTTGCTGATCCAATTTTTGCTCTGAAATACATTATCTTTCTTTCTTTCTTTCTTTCTTGCTTTCTTCTTTCTTTCCTTTTTCCTTCTAAAACTCTTCTTTACTTTCTTTTTTATGAGTATATCTTTGTGATGCACGACACATCCCTCTTGGGGAGCAGGTACCCACAAATATCACACCTTCATTATTTCTATTCCCCTCTCCCCACATCCTGTCTCCCCCAGATCACCCTTTCCATCTCCACAGTCTATCTCCCCATTTCTTATCACCTCTCTTTCATTTTGCTCTTGAAATGATTTATCCTTTGGCATTCTCATATAGGAGAAACCATGCAGCATTGGAGCTCGTGTGTCTGATTTATTTCACTGAGCATCCTGGTCTCAGGGTGCAACCATTTTTTTTCACAAATGGCTCACGTTCATCCTTCTTCATGGCAGGGTAGTACTCCATTGAGTGCAAATGCCACATTTTCTTCATCCATTCATCTGCTGATGGACATACAGGCTGCTTCCAAGATGTAGCTATTGTGAGTTGTGCTGCTGTACACACGGGTGTGCACGGATTATTGTAATATGACGGCTTTAACTCCTTAAGGGAGATGCCTAGAAGGGAAATACTGGGTCCAGTGCAATTTCTATTTTTAGTTTTCTGAGGAAGCTCCACATTGATTTCTGTCATGGTTGTGCTAGTTTACATTCCCACCATCAATGTGAAAGAGTCCCCCACCACAAGTGTACCTGCATTTATCATTTTTTGGGTTCTTCCTGAAATTCCCGTCCCATTTCAGGCTCCTGGGAGCCACTGAAGCCGTTCAGCCTTCACTTTCATTGAGTGAGGCTGGACGGAGCAGGGTTTAATACTTGCAAGCTGCTGAGAGCAGGTCCTGCTCCCTGTCCCGCTGTGAGCTCTGTGGACCATGGAGGTTGTGCAGCCTGAAGGCAGACACACATGCCTCCTGAGCTGTGTGAGCTCTGGCCATCAATCCTTCTGTTGCTTTCAGCTGGTTCTTTCTCTGACATTGGTTTCTCTCCTTGTAGGCATGGGTCGACCAGCTGTCTACTGAATTCTCAAGGTGGACCTCTCACGGGTGTCTGGGGTGCTTTCTTCCTGTGGCTGATATCTGACCCATGAACCTTTGTTTCCTCAGTCTCCCCAGGCTGACAGCTCCATCTCCTCACCTTGCAAATGCATCCAGGGTCCTCCCTCCTTCCGTCCCCTGCAAGATCTCTTAAGCAGGGAGTTGCGGCTCTCTCCTCTTTAGTTTTCTGATTGCATTCAGAAGGCTCTGATTTCATCAGTGGATCAATCCTTGATTGAGTCGTGATAGGATGGCGTTATTTGGAGGCAATGGATACTTAGAAGGTGGGCTCTAGTTGAAGGGAGTGGGGGTGTAACCTTCAGGGCTCTCTCTGGTCACTGGCCCTTTTCTCCTGTCTCTCTTTCTCTCTCTCTGTCTCCCTCTCTCAGCTTCCCAGCCACCATGATGTGAGCGTCTTTCCTCCTCCACCCCCGTCCATCATGATGTTCCTGCCTTGGAGCAGCCAATCAGGGACAGAACCCTCTGAGACCATTGGAACTGACCACGGGCTTTCAGCCATGAGAATCATGAGTTTCTCCCCCCCCCCCACATCCCAGCTGCCATAATGTGAACATCTTTCCTCCCTCATGCCCATCCACCATGATCTTCCTGCCTTGGAGAAGCTGACCATGGGCTAAACCCTTTGAGACCATGACTCTAATTAAACCTCTCCTTCTTTAGGTTGTGGGTGCTGGGTATTTTGTCCCAGCCATGGGAATGCAGTCCAGTCCAGACTGATATGTCCAACAAGGCTTTGGTCAGAACCAAACATACCTACGCTCATGTCTGGACCTTGGGAAGGTAATTCTGGACTGAAAGCAGCAAATCCATGAGCCAAAATAAATCTTTCCTCCTGTGCATTGGTTTTCTCAGGAAAGATGACTAATATACTTTCCATCTCTCAAAGATCATTTTCCTAGGCCAGTCTCCAGAGTCTTCAAAACCACACTTTCTTACGTTTTCTCCAGGGGAAGATAAATCTTGTCTCTCTCACTCCATCCATGTCAGAAGCCCCGTGTTTTTAAAAATATAGCTTTATAATGTTTAAAAACTGGGGGGGGGGCTCAAACCCAGGGCCTCATGCATGCCAGTCACTGAAATGTATCTCTAGCCCCTGAATATTTAAACATATGTCTTTCTAGTGTTTGCAGACTTTGACTTCTAAATGATGTGATGGACGTGATCTACTGAATGACTATAATGTGCCTATGCTATGCCTCTTCCTTCTTGCTCATGTTGTAAAATAAATAGCATCACCTTTTTACAGTAAAAATGAAGCTCACAAATAAATGCCCTGACCACACTTCTATTTGGCCATGAATTCTTTAGCTTCTATCAGTCTTGAGTCTTTCTGTGGCTAGAAAAGCCAGCCAGGTGTAGTGCCCCACACCTGTTCCCCAGCACTAGGAGTCTTTTCATGTGGCTGTACTCTTGTCAAAAGAACATGTTTCAAGTCAGATAAATAACTTTGCAGATCATAGCTGTTCAGATCCTTGAGTCATTTTACAAATAAAATTGGCTCCTCCAGTCGTTCCTCTGGGCACTTTCTTTGTACAGCTGTTTGGATGTTTCTGGCTTGAACTGCAAGGAGAAGGAGGGAGAGGGGTCAGAGGTGAGACAGGGAGAAATTCTCCAGGTCCGAGAAAAAGCACAGCCCAGTGATGTCACGTGGTACGGCTCTGTGGCTGCTGTGTGCTGAAAACACCCTGAAAATCAATGTTCTTTTGATGACACTTGTGTTTTTAAAATGAGGGTTTTCAACCTCAGGGTTGTGGACACCTGGGGTCAGGTGGTTCTTGGTGTGTGTGTGGCGGGTGTGTGTGGGGACTGCAAACTGGTGTTGTCCATCAGCTTGATTTCTGGTGGTGAAGTCTTAAAGTGTTTTCAGACACTGATGACCGTCCTCTTAGGTGTGAGCCATTGCCATAGATAGATATAGATAGAGGATAGATGGCAGATTAGATAAAGATGATGGATGAGTAGAGGGATGGGTGAGTGGAAGGAGGGATGGATGCATGGACAGACAGATGGTTTCATGGGTGAATGAGTGGATGGATGAAGGGATGAATTGGTGGGTAGGTGGATGGATGGATGGATGGATGGGTGGATGGGTGGGTGGGTGGATGGGTGGATAACTACACACAAACATTCTCTAACAAACATAATGGTGAACCTCCAGTGGCTTCTTTTCATCTTGCTTTCAAAGAGAATATATTGATTTTCAAATATTCAATCAAGTAAGATGCTTGCTTTGTGAACAAAGCAGACACAGCAAATAAAGGTGGAGTCTCATAAACAAATTCCCTTCATTCCTTACTTGCAACCCAAAGGTAAAGGTGGTTGTCCCTATGCCCTTCCAGAATGTGTTTCAGTATATCAGGATGCATTTGCACAGGTAGTGTGTGTGTGTGTGTGTGTGTGTGACTTGTTAAAACATCTATAACGTTGTGTTGTACTATTTTCCGTAACTTCTAGATCACATTGCTTATGTAGGGAATCTATCTTCGATGCATTTCCCGGAAGCCCACAGGATCCCCTCTCATGGATGCTGCCTCTTGAAGATTCCTTATCATGGATCCACTGGGCCCCTTTGCTCTTGTTCCAACATTGCTGCAAGCTCCATTGTGATGGGGACTTTGTGCCGGGCCTTTGGCCGTGCAACCAGGAAGCGAAGTTTCCTGGATGTGCCTTTGATCGGGATAAACAAGCTCATTGCCCAACAAACCTGAGGTTCCAGGCTCCCATCCCCATAATCATTCTGTACCCTGAAGCCACTTGCTTCGATCTCGCAGTGTTTCTGCTATTGCTGTTACAGCTGACTTTGCAATTGTACATTCTGCTTCCTTCTTTTTGCTCTCCCTCCTCCACGACTGCTAACCCTAACCCTACCATCACCCTGTTCCTAAAAGCTGTAAGCCTAATTCCTAACACTAAGCTTAACCCTAGTTTCACCCTAGCCCCAGTCCTAACCCTAACCCTCACTCCTAAGTGCTAAAGTAAACTCTAACCCTAACCCTAACCCCAACCCCAAAGACACCTAGGAATGGATCAGAAAGAGAAATTTCCAAACAGCTGCTTGGAGCAGGAAGCTTTCCCTGCAGCGACAGCACCACAGGATGCAGGGCAGAAACTCAAATGAGTACTCAGATTCTCTAAAGCTCTAGACACACACTTGTTAGGCGTTTTTAAATTTGGATCCTCCCCAGTACCCAAGAGCGATTCCTATCAAAACCTCCCATCAGAAAGGGCTGAGGTGCGATGGAGGAGAAAGAACAGGAGGAAAACCAAGCTGCAAAAGAAAGCTTGCAGTGAGAGGCACGGAAACAAGGGGAGGAAAAGTACTCGAATCTGAGCTAAAATGCGGAGGTCAGCGTGTGAGTCACGGGGTGGACATCAGATGTGACACCGGCCGGCTGTGCTCCTATAAACTGCCTCGTCTGTGTGGCTGGGAGACCACTGTCCAGCGTCCTTTGGGCCCACGTCTGCCAGGGCCCTGTGTGCTTGTTAGAGTAGAGACAGCTCTGCCAGGGGACAGAAAGCGCCCCCCGCCCCTCAGCACCACCTCTGCTTTGGCTCTGTCACCCTGTTTCCTCCACAGAGCCATGCATTTGTGAGAGAGTGAGTCCCACATACTGTTTGGTGCTAGGCAGGGACCGAAAAGATAATTTATTAGGGAAGAAAGATCTGACAGCCCTCAGACTCTCAAAGCTAATACGTGACTCTCTGTGTGTGTGTGTGTGTGTGTGTGTGTGCGTTTTCACAAGTGCTACAAAAATCTGGGAAATTTTAATCTGACATAAAAATCAATGTCAGGGATTTAATCCTTGAGCAGCCAGGGTAAGCTTTTCTCCCCTCTGCCCCCTTTTTTAAAAGCATGTGGGGTTTTTATTAATAGATTTTCTTTTTTAACTATTGATGCATCTCATCATGAATCTTTGAGCTTGGGGAATACTTTTGACTTGCTCATTGGGTTTCTGGGGAGGATAAGATCCAATTTGGGGCTGTCAGGGACAGCTGATTTGCGGGGGATCATTGGGATGGAGTGCACACAGTCTAGCCGGGGGGAGCAGTCACGTCCGTGGGGCTGGTGACATTAATGGGGTGATGCATGCTCTCCGACCAGAGGAGGAACACGCCATGTCCTGAAGGTTCTGCCAGCAACAAGTGCAGTTAATCGATGATACACGGTGTCATGTCACAGCCCAAATGACTGACATGCACCGGAGTGGGGGGAGAGAAAGAGAGAGAGGAGAGAGAGAGAGAGAGAGAGAGAGAGAGAGAGAGAGGAGACAGAGGAACGAGATGATGTGCTTGTCACTTCCCTGACAGCCTGGGCACATTCTGCAAAAATGCCGTTATTCCTTCTCCATAATGTTTGCCGGGAGAGCCAGGTGGCTGCCTTTGGTCTACACAGGAAACAAAACGCAGACCTGATGTGTGGAGACCGCCAGCCACATCAGCAGAACTGCCACAGAATCCCAAGGGGGCCAGGTACTGGCTGGGAACCGGTCTGTGATGATTTTCTGGAATCTTCACAGCCGGGCTGTGCCCCTAGGTCTGGATCCAGCAGTTTACTTGCAAAGACAGGTGCTACGTTAAGCCCCAGCAAGCTCCTCCCTAAGCACCTGCTCCTGGCTCAGGCCACTGTGGTCAGGAGCAGAGGCAAAACATCCTAAAGCCCCCTGAGGCCATCTGCCCCTTTTGCATCTAAGCAGGCCTGAGAGCTGGGAATTCTCGCTCTGCTTGCTGAGCATAGTGCTTCTCCCTCTCCACAGGTTCTGCTTGTGTCACTGGCCCTCATCCTAGTGGGTTCCAGTGTGAGCCTTCTGAAAAAGCTTTCCTGTATCTCTGCCGAGGAAGCAAGGGAGGATTTCTGTTTCCGCTGGACACAGTCATGATCCTTGATCACTGCTCAGTAGCTATCTTCCTTTCTTCTGGCTCCAGCAGCCAGTTTTCTGCAGGTGAATGTCTTCACACCATGATTGGCTCGAAAGTGGGGACGTGACTCAGCATGAGCCCTGGGTCTGTATAGAAACGGAGGTGTTTACTGGACTAAGGAGAAGTTTTAGGGACTTGGGAAAGGACATCTCTCGAGGAAGGGGCCTGAGTAACAATGTATCCACCTTCCTTTTGATCTCCTCAAGGTTGGACCCAACTAGGAACCAGAGCTCATGGTTGCTGTTGAGACAGTCCACACCGCCCCGCCTCCTGGAGTAGAGAGTGGGGAATATAAGAGGAATCTGAGGAGGTGAGAGCTGTCTCCAGTTTGCTGTGATAACTGAGTGATTAACTTCGTGCACAAACCTGGCCCAGAGCAGGTGCTGAGTACCTACGTGCTCTGTTCTTTCTGTACTGACGGACATCCAGGAAAGGTAGGGTATTCATTTCCCATGGGTGCTGTAGCAGATAACCACAAACGTGGCGGCTGGAACAATAGAAATGTATTTGCTCACAGTTCTGGAGGCCAGAAGTGTGAACATCAGGTGCCAGCGGCCCCCACATCCCATTTTCCTCTTCATGTGTCCACACTTTTTGCTCCAGGAGGCTGGGCAGAGTGGAGTGGCTCAACAGCAACCCTGAGCTCTGGTTCCCAGTTGGGTGGGAACACAACGTTGAGGCAAACACACAACCCAGCAGTGAAATCACTTCTTCTAAAAACTCACAGTTATTCTGTAAAATTGTTCCTAAATGCCTTGGATTTAATGAAAGAAGTTTCTGTGACTCTTTAATTTTAGTCAAGTGCAATTTCAGGGCTAAAAGGAAAGGTGGGCCCTGGCCTGTGTGTCCCTGGATTATTGGCCTGTGGCTTTCTGTATCAAATGATCCAGTGAATGAGAAATTTATTTTCTCATAATTTTAGAGTCCATAAGTCTGACATTAAAGGCAGCCAGGGCCAGGGGAGGCCCTCCTGCCGCTTCCTCCTCCTGGGGCTTCAGGTAGCCCTGGGCTCTGGCCCCATCACTCCAGTTTCTGTGTCTGTTTTCAAGTGGCTTCTCCTCTGTGACTCCTCTTTTGCACTTAGAAGGGCATTGTCACCAGATTTAGGGGAACTCTACTCTAAGACAACCTTATCTTGAGATCTTTGACTAAATTACATCTTCAAAGTCCCTTTGATCCAAATAAAGTGCCATTCCCACGTGCCAGGGGCTCAGGGAGATACCTTCCTGGTGGCTAACTCCGCCCACAGAAGTGCACCGAGCCCTATGTCCCAACATGGCCATCCATCCCAACCCTCCCTCCCTTTTTCCAGGTGAACCCCAATATTCCTATTTCACAGCTGAGGAGCAGGAGCCATGAGAGGGGAAGAAGGAGCTGGGAAGAGGGAGGGCTGATTTTGATAACACGCATCTTACCAAACCTTGGGCTCTGGGGACATGGGGTTACTCATTGCCTCCTGATGGCCACATCATGCTGGTTTTGCGTTGACAATCCCTACGGCTTGTAGTAGGACCTAGACAGGTCTGGGGGCAGCAAAGTACCCTCAAAAATGAAGTACCCTCATGAGGCTGCTGGGGCGGCATGCAGATGTGATAAGCCTCATATTAGTCTGTGTCTTGTCAATAAAATATCGAGGCAGGCTACTTGTGAAATAAACCTTATGGTTTTGTAGGACTGTGGTGAGAAATCGGCCACAGAATGGCCCCTGTGGTGCCTTGAGAAATGTCTTATCTCTATTTCACAGATGAGGAAACCAAGGGTCACACACAGTGTGCGATACACTCAAAGTCCAGACGCCCGCCATGAATGGAGAACAGGCTGGCTCCAAATCTATCCACCAACAGAAGCATGGAGGAACACCAGCAATATGGCGGGCGTCAATGGCACGGCCAACCCCAAATGGCAATGTAGGGTTTCAGAAGAAAATATGAGAACAGGAAGTGGAGGAAGAGCTCTAGGCTTGGGCTGGCTCCAAATCTCCCTTGGAATAACAGCATCAAGGACAATATGGCAATAAGCAATATGGTGGGCGTCAATGGCGCGGTCAACACCAAGATGGTAACCCAGGGTCTTCAGAAGAAAATCCTCTTCCTCCTCCTCCTGGTTTCTCCGATTTACAACAGATCCTGCTTGGGATTCTCCAGTGGAATTCAGTCTCTGCTATAGGTGATGCCTTGTTCCCGAGGATATTTTCATATCTTCACCTTGGCTTCTTCGGCGGTGATGGGAAACATGTGCTCAGAGATGAATGTGCTTTAAATCATGCCCCAGAAGGAGGTTAGGAGGGGCCCCATCTGTGGAGTGCCTTAGGGAGGGGCTGTTCAGGGTTGCAGCCATGGTGACTTCTGTAGCACTTGTGCTTGTCAGGAAAAGGGTCGCACATTGGCTCAACAAGAAGCAGGGGACCCCCAGAGATGCACGGGTCTGGGGGGGGCAGCGGGCGGGGAAAGGTTTTTGTGCAGGCTACAGACCAGGCTCACGGGAGCCAGGTGGAAATGCCCTCCCCACCTAGGGGTGTTCTGGGTTTGAGGGTGTCATCAGGGGTGAGTGTCTCACCCCTAGAGTCAGGGAGGAGAACGTGTTTCATTCTCTGTTTCTCTATTGTGAAGCAGATACAGTGGACCCTTGAGTTAAGACTGACCTGACATACAAACAACTTGGGTTATGACTGGAATACTCTAGGCAAATTATTGGTGTTTCTGATAAATTGTGCACATGATACAACCCTTTTTTATTATGGAAAAGTTAGTTAAGGGGTGCTTAGGGAGGTTTGGAACACATTATGGGCGTTCCCGTATTTCTTGTGGGGAAAAATAGTCTTGACTTACAACCAACTTGAGTTACAACCAGCCCTTGTGAACAAATTGAGTTTGTAAGTCAAGGCTCCACTGTGTATCCTCCATCGCCCCAGTCTCCACCTCCATCTCCATGGGGCTTCTCCTCTGTGTCTCGTCGGGGTGCTGCCGTTGGGTTCAGGAGGCTGAGGCAGGACATCCTCGCCTGCAGAGCCTCCTCCAATGCCTCTGCAGGGGCCCTGCTTCAGGCAGTCCGGGGTTCCTGTGGACCTGGGTTTGGGGGCCGTGTCCTGTGGGGGGACCCCTGCAGCTCAGTGGTGAGGGTCTGCCCTGTACACGGGACCCTGGGTTCCCTGCCGGGGTCCACAAAGGTGAAGGAGGGACCAGATTTCACGTTCAAACCATGAGGGAAACTAGCACTCGAGAAGTAAAAATGCCAGGTGGGTTTCTGCACCCCAGCAAGGGGCAGCCGGCCTGATGTCCCTGGGCTGCAGACCCCTGGGAAAGGGCTCCCAGTCCCCGCCCTGCCTCTGAGGCCGCGTCCAGCCCCGGTCTCTGTGTCCAGGGCAGCTCTGTCCCTCTCTGGGGCCCTAGATGGGGACGGGGCTGCAGACCGCGGTGCCTGGGTTTGTGTCTGCTCCGCACGGGCTGCGGGCTCCCTTTGGGGTGCAGCGGATGACGGGAAAGCGGCCCTGCCACACAGCGGCTTCTGACATCAAGGACGGACTGAGGAGCAAAGGCGTTTTCTCTCCTCCTCCTCCATCTCCTCCTCCAGTTTGGCATAATGGCGCACGCCTGTCATCCCAGCACTTGGGAGGCTGATGCAGGAGGATCCCCAGGAGTTTGAGGCCATCCTGGGAGACATAGCGTCAGAAAGAGACACTGCCAATGGATGTGGGACACAGGGTGATCAGACCTGCGGGCAATCGGGGTTGGCACTGTAGACGGCGTCTTTGTATGCAGCGGTGACAAATTGCTGTCCGAGCGGCCGCCTCTTGGTCTATTCTGCAATCGTTTGCAGGACATGAGCGGCTGCTGGAGCCTGGAGTCCTCAGAGGGGAAGATTTTGGGGGTGGACGCAGAGCTGGAGAACTGGACTCAGCCCCGGGGTCTCAGCCTCCTGATTCCCATAGCTGTTGTCAGCTTCGCCTGAGAATCAGGGCTCCGTAGACCCCGAAAGAGAAAACCCTCCCTGGAGCCTCCCGCGTCGCGGGCTCATTCTGCACCCGGCAAGCCCAGGCCTCGCCCAGCGCAGAACATGGTCCCGCTCGCTCTTTGTAGAAAATCCACGAGCTCAGAATCCAGGGCCGCCCTGGAGCCGTCAGCCGCCCGGCTGGGATGCCACGGCCCAGAGCCACGAGGCCATGCGGGAGCCACCGCAGTGAACTTCAGGCAGGCTCGGCCACACCCGCAGGGTTTGCAAACAGAAAAATCACCCCGAGGCAGACTCGAGGGCTCAGCCTGGCAGGGAAGGGGGAATCGCATGTGGGGAGCCGTGGACTGCACTGTCTCGATGTCACCGCCTGGCCCGGCCCGGCCCTCAGGACGTGCTGGCTTTCCCTGCAGAGGAAAGAGCTCCCCGAGGCCGTCTGGCCGTCACGATGTTTCCCTGCTGTGTCTCAGGCCTGTGCACTGTGGGGCTGCGTGCTAGGCGTGATGGCTCCTGATGTCCGGGGGAGCAGTGTGGTCACCGCCCGCCCCGCGGTCTGGCCAGCACCTTTGCGTGGTGGGAATGTCAATGTGGACACAGGGTCGGATGGACGGATGCACGGACGGACAGATGCACGGACGGGCACCCAGCCTGGCAGCTGGGACCGGCCAGGGCTGCTGGGGGTGCACACGGGGTGCAGCTGCTCTGCACCGGCCTCCCACCCGCAGCCCCTCCCGGCTCCTCCAGCCCCACCCGGCTGCCACCGAGGAACTGATTATCCGGAAATTTATGGGCATCCGCTGCAGCTGCCCCATCCCGGTAATGTTTTCTGACACATTTCAGGAGACGGAGCAGGACGCGGATGAGGAGCCGGGCAGACAGACGGGTCCACCCGAGACCCGCAGGCCAGCAGCACTCACCGTTGCCAGGGCAACATGCCCCAAAGCTGTTCGAGGCCAGAGGAGGAGGAGGAGGGGGAGGAGGAGGAGGAGGAGGAGGAGGAGCAGGAGGAGCAGGAGGAGCAGGAGGAGCAGGAGGAAAGTTTCCCGTGTTTTTCCTCTTCCCCCATTTCTTTTTTTTCTGGGTGCCTTTTGGTTTTCCAGATCCAGAGTACAGATTTTTAAAAATAGATTTATTTTTAAATGGAATACGTGTGCACGCGTGTGCGCGTGTGCGTGTGTGTGTGTGTGTGTGGTTTTATGTATGCACACACCCAGAGAGCGGGCTGGGACAGATAGCTGTAGATAGGTGATGGGAAGCTGATGGACAGATAGAGAGATGACGGATGATGGGTGGACAGGTCAGACAAAGAAATAAGTAGGTACGCGTGATGCCGAGGCAGGTAACAAATAGGCAGAGTACATGGGTGTGTAGATAATGGCTAGGGAGGACACAGACACGGGCGGGATGAGGCGAAAGCAGACAGACCATAGAGGGCAGACGGATGGGATGGGCGGGTGGACGGGTACAGAGATTATACATGGACGGACGGACGGACAGGGACGTGGGCAGGCAGGGGCAGAGGCGCGTTTAGAGGACGATTATCTAGACTGCTCGAGAGCTGAGGCATAGACAGCCCGACAGCAGCCGCCGGCCCTGTGGAAAGCTGTGAATTGGAACCCACAGCTGAGCCGGGGCCCACAGGGTCCTGAAGGTCGCCGTGACCCCAAGCAGCAGCAGAGACCCCCAATGCTGCCCTTGGCGTTGGGTCTGGGCTTCCCGGCTGCAGGGCCGGGGCTGGGGCACGGGGTCGGTGGGGAGCCCCCCGCTCCTCTGTCCTGCAGAGCTGGGGGCAGAGCCGGCAGCCAGGGGCCCTGGGACAAGGGGGACAGAGAGAGAAGGACCTGGGGCCACCAGGACCGCAGAAAAGGAGGGGCTGGGGCTGGGCAGAGCCCTGGGGAAAATGGATCCGTGTGCCCTGACTGGGATGTTTCCCATGGCGTGTGGCTGGGGACATCGCCCGGCGCCCCGTTAATGGGTACGCTGACCCTGTGTCCGTGCAAACCTGGGTTTTAAAGCAGGTGCGGTGGCTCAAGCCTGTGATCCCAGCTGCTCTGGAGGCTGAGGCAGGAGGATCTCAAATTCAAGGCCAGCCTGGGCAACTTATGGGATCCCGTCTCAAAATAAAAAATTAAAAGGGAACGGAGTTCCGTGGGACAGCAGTCCTGGGTCCAATCCCTAGTACCACTAATGATGATACATACACGAATTAAAAATACAACCGCCCCCACACCAAAAGGGATGGTAGGCCCTTCTAGGGCAGCCTCTGTCAGGGCAGTCCTCAAAAACACGGACTCTCAGACACTCGCAGGTGAGTAAACAGTCCACGGAGGTGTGGGGTAGGAGGACAGAGAGACAGCACCACCGGCCTTGTGGGATCCAGCAGGAGGAGCCGGCTGATAGACAGTGATGAACAAGTAATTCCTGCCACAAAAGAGCCGGGCTACGAGGGGACGCGGAGCTGAGGAGAATGGGCAGGGGGAGATCCAATCTCCCATCTTCCGACCTCTTCCTCCTGCTCCTCCGTCCTGGGGATTACGCCCAGGGCTTTCACATCAAGCTACACCCCAGGCCCTTAAAGAATTATCATTGTTACTGTTGTTATTATTTGGAGACAGGGCTTTGCTAAGTCTCAAATTGCCCGGGCTGGGCTGTCACTCGGGATCCTCCTGCCTCAGCCTCTCAGAAGGCTGGGACGTCAGGTGTGAGCCCCACACCCGGTTATTGTTTTCCTCCTTTGGGGTCTGTGCTGCATAGAGAAGGACACCCGTGAAGCCTCAGAGCCAGTACTTCTGCTGTCATGGCTACGCTGCAGAATCTAGGGTGCAGCCTCCATACCTCAGGCACTTCGGTGTTCTTTGTTTGGCTTTGCTTTTTCTTCTCTGTCTTTTTCTTTCTTTCTTTCTTTTTAAATCAGAAAACCTTCTTTACATCCAATGTGTGCTGTGCAAAAGCCTATCTCACAGACCACCGGGCCATGGGCTTGAGTCCCTCCGGCGTCCACAAACCCGCGACATACGTCTTCGGGTCACTCCGGATGTGCACGGTTTGCCAAATCCCAAAAAATGTCAACAGCAATTCCCTCAACAACCCGTCTGTCACTCGTGCGGCCCAGGTTTTTGACGAAGTGCTGAGATTTCCCAGTGCCCGGCCTCAGATTTCCCTGCAGTGACAAGGACTGGCTTTCTCCAGGGTTCCCTGCAGCCGGGCTGGGCGGCCCTGGATTCAGACTCCTTTCGCAAAGGCCACGCCAGCAGGAGCCGGATTCACCCGGACAGCCGGCAGCTCCTGTGCCCCGCAGATGCGGGCGGAAGCTGAGCAGCCATCTCAGAACGGGGCAGTTGGATGGCGACCGTGCCCAGTTAATAAAAATGGCACGGGTTACACAGGAAAATAGAAAGCTCTTCACTGATAAACCTTTTCTCGGGGGTGACTCGGGAACGGGCCGTTTATTCTGGATTTGCCTCAGAGGAAAGAACCTGGCTTTTGGGATGCAGATTTGCCCTTTTGGCCGGGCTTGGTGGTGCACGCCTGTCATCCCAGCACTGGGGAGGCCGAGGCAGGAGGATCTCTGTGAGTTCCAGGCCACCCTGGGCTACAGAGTGAGTTCCAGGCCAGCTTGGCCTGCATAGCGAGACCCTGTCTCAGCAAACCCAAACCAAATTTGCTCTTTTATTGCTCTGCCAGGATCGCCTTTATTCTTCTGAATCCTGTCGTGTCCCGGTGGTCCTGGTTTAGGGGTCTATTTGGGGCTGGAACATTTTGAAATGGGGAGGATTCATTTCTGTCCTCTTTGCCTTAGAAAACTTGCCTCGCTGTGATGAGCTTTTTTGGTCGATTCAGAGGCCAGGCCGCTATTTCTGGGAAGCAACCCAGGCAGGAGGCTCCGTGCAGGTGGTTTTCGGAGAGACACAGCTGCGATCCTCCATCCCAGAACCCCGGCTACGGGGCCCTGAATAAGCTACTCGTGCTTTCTCTGGAGCACCCAGGGCCCCTAAGTCACACACTCGGTTGGAGGCAGCTTCTCCCTGGACACCCGCCTGATGTCTCCGGTGATGCGAAGTCCCGGGTCAGCCCGACCCCATCTGCCCCTGGAACTGGGTTTCTTTGAGATTTCTTGGCCATCTGGGATTCGCAACCCCTGGGGGGGGGGGACAAGAAACAGCACACAGACTGGCAGACCACCCGGGCTCCTGACTGAGCGTGCGCTGGGGTTCGATTTGACAGTCAGGGGAGCACTTGTCTGGCGAGATGCAGCAGGAAATATCCAGAAAGGAAAGAGGAAAAAGATTGCAATAAAAGACGCCCTAAAAACCCTCCAGCGCTGCAGGCAGTGGTGGACCCTGGGATCGCCCTGAGCCTTTGGGGACCCGGTTGCCCCCAGGACAGGCTGCACCCCGCAGCTGCCCGCTGTGATGGACGGGCAGAGCTTTGCAGGCCCTGATTAGATAAGGCCAGGCTGGGCTGGGCTCCCGCGTTCTGGGAGTCGAGGGGCCCTGAGACCCCATGGGGCTGCGGTGGGAAACACAGAGCCTGATCCCGGGGAGGGGTCGGGGAAATGAGTGGGCTGCAGGGAGCATTCGCTGAATTCTACCCGCGTCGCGCGAAAAGAAACAGCCCCCGCGTCATCCATCCCAGCGCCCAGCCATTTACAGGTTTGCAAAAAGCAAAGCAAGGCGAGACTCGAATGCAGCAGGACACGCGGGCAAAGGGGGATCGTGGACCCACAGGGTCTTCCGGGCGCTTTCTGTCTGTCTGTTTCTACAGTTCCCGGGATTGCAACCGGGGCCGTAGTGCTGAGCGACAGCCTCGGCCCGCTCTTTATTTTTGACTTGCTTAATCGCTAAGTCACCCCAGCTGGGCTGGGACCTGGGAGCGTCCTGCCTCAGCCTCCCGAGTGTGGATCATACAGCGGCACCGGCCATGGACTCAGCCCATCCTGATCCAAAGCCCAGCTGCGTGGCGTGTGTGGAGGCGTCAGATGTGTGAAATTCTTCTGAGGTAAGCCTGAGATCCGGAGCGGGTGGCCCACGCCTGTCCTTCCTTCCACCGAAGTGGGGGGCTGAGTCAGGAGGCTCGGGAGGTCACGGCAGCGCGGGCTACTTAGTGTGGGCTAGCCTGTCCCAAGAGACAATCAAGGAAACGGCCAGCAGTTCGATCCCCGGCACCCGCAAAGCAAAATAAAACCCCAGAAAAAAGTTCAGAGCTCAAAAGAGACGCTCGTCCTCCGAAACGGTGCGGGAAAGTCTCTTTCCCCTCCTGTCTCTGGCCCGGGGGTCCCGGGTGGGGGTGGGGTCCCCTCTACTTCACCCCGCTTCTCCCGGGGTCCTTAGCTCCCCGCCCCTCGGAATATTCGGGTGTCACCCAGGGTGCTGCCCCCCGCAGATGGGTTTGCAGCCCCGCAGCTGTTCCTGACACGGGGAGGGAAGAGACACCAGTGACACATTCAGGCTGCTGCTCTGCTCTGTCTCATGTACAAACCCCCCCCGCCCCCCCCGCCCGAGGTTTGGTGATGAGATGCAGCCAGTTTCCGAGGTGGCCGGGTCTGCCGGAGGGAGGCTTCACTCCAGCCGATGCTTGGGTCCACCGTGTTCCTAAGTGGGGGCTCACTGCACAGTTGAGGCTCACGTGTGCTTTGCAGGGACTTTGGGTGATTTGGGAGGCTCATGGCCCCATTTGGGGGCCCACTCGATGATTTGGGGAGGCCTTTGCCCTCCGAGCTGGGTTAGTTTCTGCAGACCTGGGCACCCACTCGATAAGCCATCTGCCGATACATAGTCAGTCATCAAACTTGCGGGGCCCGTTGGGAAGCTGGCCTGGCTTCACGGACAGGACACACCTGCTGTGCACCCCCTCCCCAGGGGTCCAGGGCTCAGCCCACCAGGGCTAAGAGGGGCTGTGGGGCTCGGGCCCACCGCCTGCACTCGGGGTACCCGGGGGAGATATGGTGTGTGCTCCCCACGGTGGCCGCCCGGGGGTGCTGCTGAGCAGCGTGACCCTCCGTGCTGGGATGGGCCCTGTCACACGTGTGCGTGGAGACACGAAACTGGGCCATTCTTGTCTGCCGATTTTGTCAAGAAAGTGAGGCCAGAAAGCTTCTGAAAGTCTCTCTACGTCTGAGAAAAGGTCTTCTTTACTTGCCCCACGGCAGCTGGGCTGCAAGTCGAGTCCCTTTGGCCTCAGGCTCCCACGCAGCAGCAGAGACAGGCGTGGGTCACCCCTCCAGCTCCAAGCGCGCGTGTTCTCGTCTGTCTGTTTGCTCTTTATTGAATACAGGGCCTTTGTGCTGAGCTCCATCCCTGGCGATTTTTCAATATTTTACTCTGAGACAGGGTCTTGATAAGTTTCCCAGGCTGGGCTGGAACTTGGGACCCTCCTGCCTCAGCCTCCCAGAGGGCGGGGATCACAGGTGTATGCCTAGCTGCAAGCATCTTTTATGTTCCAAATGAACCCAAGTGAAGATAATGCGCAGTCTGGAAGCTCACGTCAGTGAGAAGCTGTTTTGGGAAGGCTCTGGCCTTCGGAGCCTTCCTTCAGTAGCTGCCTCATGTTCTTTCCCGGCGCCGAGATCTCTGGCTCCCTGGAGGTGCACGGCCCTTGTGTACCTCCCTGGATTCCACAGGAACCCTTGGGCTTCGTACACCTCGGGCCTGTGTCTGCCAGCCTCAGGGGCCCCGGCATCTGTCCTTTTAGAAAACGTGCATGCCGGGCCTGGTGGCGCACGCCTGTCGTCCCAGCACTGGGGAGGCTGATGCAGGAGGGTGCCAAGCTGAAGCCCAGCCCCGGCAACGTAGCAGCTTAGCGAGACTGTGTCTCAAGGTAAAAACCATGCAGAGGGCCGGGCCCAGGTCCTGGTTCAGTCCCCAGCCTCACCTCCAGCACACACGCAGGCCCGGTACATGGGCTGAATATCCCGAGGGAAGAGGCTGCTGGCCCCCGAGGGTGGAGCCCGAGACTCCACTCCATACCCTACGGTGCACAGCGAAGGGGACCTCGGAAAACCACAGGCCCGGAGTGCAGGGCGCTGGGGACCCTGCCAGGCAGACGGGGTCGTGGTGTCTGTCCACCTGTGTCTCTGCCTCTCCCCATTCTGGTCACCCGTCCACCATGTATCTCAGATCCATCCATCCATCGTCACCCAACTGCTCATCTGTCTACTCACCCTCTGCCTAGGTATAAAGCGCCTGTGTTCCTCTCCGCTGTCTGTCCCTGTGTCCGTGCATCACCTCTGTATACATCTATGCGTGTATCTGTGCACGTAATTACCTGTGCATCTATGTATGTGTCTAGGTATCCGTATCTATCACCAACACGATTTATTTATCCTATTTCAATACCTATCATCAACTCACAAGATCTACCTTTTCATTTTGAGACAGGCTCTCACGAAGGTGCCAAGGATGGGCTTGAACTTGAGACCCTCCCGACTCAGCCTCTAATAGGGCATGATTCCAGGTTTGCGTCACCATGCTCAGCTTACCTATCTTTCCGTCTATCTATCCATCATCCATCTATCTATCCATCATCTATTAATCTATCTGTGCATCTATTAATCAATCCACCCATCTCTCCCTCTCTCCCTCCGCCTCCCTGCCTGTCTGTTTCCTGTGAGGTGAAACCCAGGCCTGCTGTCCCCACCATGGGCCTTCCCGGGCCTGAGGTCCCCAGCGGCAAGAAAGAGAGATCCAGGTGATTTAAGTAGCCCCCAAAGACCTCCACGCCAGGGGATTCTTTGTTCCCCAAGAGGGACAGCTGGGGACAAAGGCAGGAGCTCACGGAGGTGCAGAGGACCAGGGCCGCAGAAGGCACCGTGAGCGCTGGGCCTGCTGGGTGTCACGTGGGCCCAGCACGCTGCAGCTCCAGTGGGGCCGAGGCCCTCAGAGGCTCGGAGTCCACAGACGGCCGAGCAGGCTCCTGCAGGATGGTGGCCCGGCCTCTTCTGGCGGGCGGCTGGCCAGGCGCGAAGGCACCCGGGGTGACCCAAAAATAGCACAGGGGGCCGAGCACTCCGGGCCTGCACCGCACCTGTCGCCCGGAACCTGATCCTCCACCGCCTGGGTCAGGACGAAGACAAAGTCACACGGACCCATGGAGGGATTCTCCTTGCCCCAGAGCCCGGCAGGCTTTGAGCCGGCTGTGTCCCGGGGTGATGCCACATCAGGGGCCTGGGGTTGCCACTGGCTTCCCCCTACATGTGGCCTTTGATTTCCTGGCCCGTTCCCTCCAAACCAGCAGACGCTGCTGTCCCTGTTCCAAAGAGGTCACAGTCAGCTCCCCGCTATGGGCAGCCATTGGTGCTTCAGCTCCATACAAAGAGGATTGGGGGGCCCGGGACCCCTCCTGCCTCTGGGGTGGGGTGCGTCTGCAGGAGGCACCAGCACTGGGTCTGCAGACAGGTCTGCTGGGGTTGGGACGCCGGAGAAGAGCACATGGGTCTCGAGAAGGTCTTCCGAAATTGCACATGGCGGGAGGGAAGAGAATCGGGAGAACACACAGCCAGGAACCATTGTGAGAGGGAAGGGAGATGGGAGAACACACAGCCAGGAACCATTGTGAGAGGGAAGGGAATCAGGAGAACACACAGCGAGGAACCTGGGGAGCACAGGGATTGGAAGAGCCTTTCATCTTCCTGCATCTGCTAGGATCCGTGGCTGCCTGGGCCCTGTACCTCAGTAGCTCTGTGGAGGGACCGCCCCCCTTCTGCGCCACATGCCTGCCTTGCAGAATCTCATTCAGCCCTCTGCTTTCCTCTTCGTGACTCCCACATGGATCAACATAGCAGCAGCCCTGGTCTCACCCCCTGCCCAGCCTCACCCACCTGACTTGGAGATATTGGGAGGTGGTGGCAGCTTTAAGAGGTGGGGCTGAGAGGCAGTGAGGTCACGGAGGGTGTGGCCTTGAGGCCACATTAGGGCGGGGCCTGCTCTTCTCTCTTACTCACTTCCTGTTAGACAGGAAGTGAGCTGCTGTGCTTCGCCACAGCCTCCGCCATGACGTGTCTGCCTCATCACAGGCCCAAAAGCAATGGCACCCAGGACCATGGACTGACACCTCCGAAACCCCGACCCCCCAGACAACCTTTCCTCTTTTTAAGTTGATGTACCTCGGGCGTTCTGTCACTGTGATGGCAGGCTAATGCACACCGTCGCTCCATGAGACTGCTCTCCCTTTTTCTGATTCATGTATCTGTTTGTGGTTGGTGTGCCCCAAGAACACGGAAGCCCTCAAAGAACACAGAACTCACCTCGTTTTCCTGTGTCCCTTGCACCGGCCACATGTACTGGTGCCCGTAGGAGTGCATTATCCATTTCCTGTGGCTGGACTGGCTTGCAAAGCACTCATTTATTACCCGTGGTGTCAGCCGTCCGGGTCTGAGCAGGGTGCGGCCCAGTTGTGTCTCTGCCCGGAGAGTCTGACACAGTCACCGTTGGGAGAGGCCTGCAGAGAGAGTCCTCTTCCTAATGCACTCAGGGTGTTGCCCCGGGTCAGTTCCTTGGGAATGGAAAACTGGGGCCCCCTTGGGTACTGTTGTCTTTGCTCTTGGGGACTCATTTCTGCTCATTCTCACCATGGCCTTCCTCCCAGCCATGGTGGACCCCAGGCCCGGCCCAGGCGGGAGCTCTCTGAAGCTTGCTCTGCCTCAGCTCTGGGTCCAAGCCCAGAAATCCATCTGCCCTTGCAGACAGGGCCCCCAGATAACCCCTCATGCAGGTCACCTCCACCGAGCGCTGTCCGCCAAGGGAGGTGACACAGCTACCGATGCCAGGGATGGGGTGTGGACACGGCACACTGCCCAGCCTACCATGGTGCCCTGGGTGGGGGGGGCATGGTGACAGCATGGCAAGGACACTTCCCAGGGCCTCCATCTGGAACCTGAGCTTTGTGCAGTGCTGGGTGAATTCTGGTGATTGGAAGAGAAAAAGCAGACATGAAGGTAATGTGTCAAAATAACAGATTCTCCCTCCAGCCCCAGGGGTGCCCTCTGCAAGCATGGGGTGCCAGGGGCACCTGGCCATCTCCAGACAGCTCCACAGACTCCCTGGGACAAGCGAGCTGCATTCATTCAGCCCAGCCCCACTGTGGCACCTGCCAACGAGACCCAAGGCCCCCAATGTTCTCTGAAAGCAGGACTGTGATGGAGAGAGGGAGAGACAGACTCACACAGAGAGACAGAGAGAGGGACAGGAGAGATACTGAATTTGGAGCCAGGACCCTACAGAGAGGTGGGTGGACGGACGGGTGGGGGGAGCGGAATGAATCCCACCATGTCCTGCCTGCAGTGACTTAGGGTTCGGCTGAGTTCTCACCCTGTCCAGGCCCCAGGGTACCTGGGGTACAGGGCCCCAGAACCAGTAGCAGAGCCAGCGGACAATGCAGTCACACCCCTGGGTCCTCTGGCCACTGGGTCAGCATGGACCCTGTGCAGGCCACGCTGGCTGTGGTTTTCTCCTGGCCAAGTATCTCTGCATTTATCCAGATGCAGGAAAACAATCCTGGTTCCAGCCGGTGTACGGCACAGGCCTGTGATCCCAGCACTCTGGGAGGCTGAGGCAGGAGGATTGCCAACTTCAACCTCAGTCTGGACAAGTCAGCAACCTATGGAGACCTGGTCTCAAGCTGCAAAGTAAGAAAGAGCCAGGGAGGGAGCTGAGCGCGAAGGCCAGGGTCCAGGGCCCGGACCCTGAAATAAAGAATCTGCCGCTGCCGGCTTCCTCTGAGTGGGTGCCCTGCTCCGTGGCTCCGGCGCTGAGCTGAGCGCCCTGGTGGGCCGGCGGGCGTTCAGCCACAGCTCCGCTCTCGCCCCCAGCTTTGCCTCGGGCAGGAGGCTGAGCCGGGGGCAGCGCCCCCTCGCCCGGCGTGCGCGTGCGCGGCTCCCCAATTAGCCGGGCTGGGTTCCCAGCCGCCAGGCTCTCTCGGCCCTGGGGACCACGGCCCGGCCCAGCCCCTGGGCGTCCGAGGAACCTCGTTAGTGGGGTCCAGGAAGTGGTCCCTGGGAGGGAGGCCACCTGAAGCCTCGCTGCCCAGGTCCCGGGGAATGGATCCCTGATAGTCAGGGGCTTGGGGCAGGACGTGGCGTCCCGGAGCCCCAACTTCTGGGGGTGCCCCTTCCAGGATGCCCAGTGGGGGCGACCAGGTGGGGGTCCGGTTCTTTGGGGCCCAGGGAGGTGGACGATGGGGGTCAGCCCTCTCTGCTCCTCTCCCTCCTGCCCTGCATCTTTGGGGAGGTGACCCTTGGGAATCTACTCGGGATCCCAGTTTCAGGGGCGAGCCGTCACGGCCAGCAGCTTCGGGCAGGTGCGCCCTGCGTCCGAGATGCCCAAGGCCGGGTCCCGCCTCTGCCCCCAGGGACGTGTCCGGTTCCCCCACCCCCACCCCCGAGGCGCCGAGGCCCAGCCTGGCCGGGTGGGAGGCGGCCCTGCAGGTCCCAGCCCAGGGTCCCCAGCGCTCCGAGGTTCCAGCCGGGACGCAGTGCCCAGAAGGAGGTCTCTCAGGTGGCTCGCTCGGTCCCTTTCACCTGCGTTTTAAAATCTGGAGCCGAGAGGCCTAAGACGCCCGTGGGGTCCTCCGCAGTGAACTGCTTCCTTCTCGAGCCGAGCCCGGGGAGCAGCGCCAAGGCCGATCCGGCGGAGGAAGCGCGGAGCAGGAGTAGAAAGCCACTCTGCAGGGCAGGGACAGACACCCCGGCCCCTCCTTCGCCGCCTGAACATTAATGACCGCGGGGCGCGCGCGCAGGCCGCCGGCGCCTCACGTAGTCATCGCCTTTGTTTATTTAGCCGCGGTCTGCAGGAAAACAGCACTGCAGTCTGTCCGTGGCAAACAGCTTTGCTCTCTGAAAAAATAATGTTTTCCTTAAATAAAACATAAAGCAAAGGTCCCGTGATGGAGTCTGAAAGGGAAAGACGGGTAACGCTCCCCATCTGCTGCCAAGGCAAAGCGCTGTTTGAAACTGCATCTCTGCGCGGTGGGCTGCGATCCGAGGGTCCTCGTAAATCCGGGCGAAAGGCAGGGGGAGCCAGGCAAGGGGAGCCCCGTGTGCACCCCCGGCAGCACCCGGCCCGGCCTTCGACAGCCTGGGCAGCGGCATCCGTCCGGTGGTACAAAGCCCACGCTAATGGAAATCCCTCGGTGGCAGTCAATCAATGAACGCCGCGCGAAGAAGGGACAGAAGCCCGACCTGCGAACGTAGAGGCCCGCTGGTGGGAGGTGGCGACCCCGGCCTGCGGGCGTTCGGACGCCCGCAGTCGATACTTGTAAATATTTAATGTGCCGGGAAGGGGCCGCGTCTCTGCCAGCCCCACCCGCTACTAACAGAGCGCGGCTCCGGAAAGACACTTCCTGGGGCGCTCGGGAAGGCAGGGGGCTGGGGGCGGAGGGTAGAGGCAGCCCAGGACCCCTCCCTTCCGAAATACAATCCCCACCCCGGGAGGCAGAGGCAGGACAGCTCCGGGCCCGGGTCTCCCCGACAGCTCAGCCGGCCGGAGCCCGGGGCGTGAAATGTGATTTACAGTAAATACGTCTGCGTGAGGAGAGAGGGCCAGGGTGCTTCCCGCCTGGCCATCTCCGCCGCTGAAAAATCGAAGCCGTACATTTTTAGAGGATTAAATAAATCACATGTTAAACATTTGAATATTCATGTAGATTCCTTTCCCTTGGTGAGAGAGAGAGAGAGAGAGAGAGAGAGAGAGAGAGAGAGGAAGGGAGAGAGCGCGCTCGGGTCCTGCAAAGCTTCATTAAATTTTTCCTAATTCATGCACCAAAAAAAGCCAGTTGCAGAGATGACCAGAGCCCGTGCCAGGCTCTGGGTTGGATCCAGGGCCCCCCCCCTCCCGCGCCTCGGTCGGCTGAGGGGTCCCTGGGCCTTCGGGTCCCGGGGCAGGGGTGGCCCTGTGGTCCCAGCGGGGTCCCAGACAGGGGGGTGCGGTCCAGGACCCAGGGCCGGGCCCCCCGCCCCCGAGGGGCCCCAACCTGGCCAGGGTGGGCATTGTGGGGGAGGCTCCTCTCTGCCCCTGACTTCAGGGCTGGTCCTCCTCGGGCCAAGGCCCCGGGCACTGCGCGGCGGGGAGACTCCGGTGGAGGGGAACGACCGGGGGGAGGGGGGACCCGCAGCCCCAGGCGCCTGGGGGCAGCGGCGGGGTGGACGGACAGACAGAGGGACGAGGGACAGGCGGACGAGGACTCGGCCCGCGGGGCTGTCTCGGGGCTTGGGAGGCGGTGGGGTGCAGGGCCCGTGGGATCCCCGCTCCCCTCTGGAGGAGTCCCGAGCCCTGTCTGCCTCCTTTCCTTCCTTCCTCTCAGTTTCTCTTTTCCTTTTCTCTCTTCCCTGCCCTCTGTCTGGCTCCCTCCTTCCATCCCAGCTCGGCCCCTTTCATTTTTCTTTCTGTTTCTCCCCCTCCCCTGGCTCTGTCTCCCCTCTGTCCCTCCCTTTCCTCCCCAGGAGGCACAGACCTGCCCTGCAACTCCCCAGCCGCCCTGGAGCTGGGAGCCCGGACATCTGGATGCTGGGCACAAGGAGCCAGGGGTTCGGGGCTCAGGGGTCCCCCGCTGCTCCATCCCCAGTGGGACGGCTCAGATTTTGTTCATCCAAAAGGCAAAGCCGGGTTTTGAGAAGACCTTGCTCTGCAGGCCTGCAACTCCGGAAAAAGAAGACAGAGAAACAGGACTAGACCAGCAGGTCTGAGAAAAAGCACTGTGAACGGGTCATCCTCATTGCTTTTTTGGAGGTTTTTTGGGGTTTTTTTTGAGACCCAGTCTGATATGCAGTTTGGTTGGCCTTGAACTCACTGTGGCGCCCAGGCTGGCCTGGACCGTACAGGGATCCTCCTGCTTCAGCCTCCAGAGTGCTGGGATTGCAGGCGTGCGCCACCACGCCTGGCTTCTGCTGCGTTATTTTGAAGCCCTTTTGTGAGAGGTGGAATCGGGGCCCACTGAAGAGGCGAGGGTGTGAATTCCCCCAGATGCCCTCCTCAGGGTCCCGAGTGTCCGGGTGCCCCTTCTGCACCCCGGTTCCTGGAGGAGCCCTGCCTCCCAGGGACTCTGGTTCTGAGGTTTCCTCCCAGGTGGGGTAGGGCTGCAGGGCGTGGGGCTCAAGGACAGCCTTGGGGCCCTGGCTGGGGGGCTGGGGTCTCCACCTTGCCTGGGCAGGAAGCTCAGGCTTGGGGAGCCCCAGGGAGGGACTCAGGATGAAGGCTCAGGACCGGAGCCTGGTCCCCATCAGAGACCTGAGAAGCAGAGCCACAGGGCAAGTGGAAAGGAAAAAGTCACCCCAAGTCTGGGGTCCCCCGAAAGCTGCTGTGGCTTGGAGCCCCCTCCGCTGCTCTTGGGGTGTCCTTTCTTCCCGGTTCCCCCTCAGGCCTCTGGGGTCTGTCTGTCCCAGAGGAGGGGCTCCCCGCCTGCCAGGCAGCCTAAAGCTCAGCACCGTGGGAGGCTGAAGCAGGAGCGTGCACATTCAGAACTGCAGGCTGGGATGCAGCAGGAGATTCACGCAGAGAAAGGACACAGGGGTCACCCCACCAGGGACCTCAAACCCCAGGCCGTCCACCCCCAGTGACCTCTGTGATCCATCCTCGATTTCCTCAGCTGACCTGGGGCCAGGGCTGTTTCTAATCCCAGATGAGGAGGAGGAGGAGGAGGAGGAGGAGGAGGAGGAGGAGGAGGAGGAGGAGGAGGAGGAGGAGGAAGCCCTGGGCTCTTTCACTCCTTCCAGCCCCGCCTCCTGAGCTACACCCACCTGGGCCCCACTAGGGGCCACCCTGGCCCTGCTGGATGAGGCCTGAGCATCCCCCTCCGACTCCGTCTTGGTCTCCCTCTCTCTCTCCCTTCTGCCCAGCAGCCCTCCAAGGCTGCTCTGCCGAGCCCCCCTAACTGAGGAAGTCCCCAGAGTGGATCCCGTGGATCCGGGTGTCCCGGTCCGCCACACACTTGCTTCAGAGGGCAAACCGTCGTAAGAAAGCGCAGGCTGGGGGTGGGGGTGTCACCCCAGCACTCTGGGAGGCTGAAGCAGCAGGGTCTCAAGTTTGGAGCCCACCCCGGGGGAACTTAGCCAGGCCCTGTTTCGGAATAAAGACTAAAGGCAAGCGCTGGGGACGCGGCTCCTAAGGACCAGGAACACACACACGCCTCCCCTCCCTGTCCTGCGCCTCCCGGCCGGGGAACTGGGACGAGGGCTATCTTTACAGGAAGAGGGGAGCATCGAGTTCGTGGGCAGAAGGAGTTTCGCAGGAACGGCGGCCACTTGGGCCGCGGGTCCGGGTGCCCCGCGAGGAGGCCGGGGAGAGTTCGCTGCGCGGACAGGCGTTTTCCAAAGTAAAGACCCCGGCACCCGCGAGCGCGTGGCCGCCCAGCTGGGGACCTCGGCTGAGCCCGCTGCGCCCGGCACCCTGCCCGGCTGCGACTGCGTCCCAGCCTCGGTGACCGTGGTCACTCCGGGCACCCACGCCCGTCTGGGGGACTCGGGGTCCCCGGCGCCCTCCCCACCGCGGGGCCGGCTGGGTACCTGTTCGGGGCGCCCAGCAGCTCGCGCTCTTCCTCTGTCTGTCCGTCTGTCGCCGTCTCCGCCTCTTCCCCGGCAGAGTGAAGACCAAAAAAATGACACCGTCCCTCTCCGCCCCGAGGCCCACGGTCTCCGGGCGGTGCTGAGCTGCGCAGAAACCCAGTTCGGGGCCCGGGGGCGGGGGTCGCGCGTGGGGCGTCCCCGGCCCGCGGCCTCCGCCTCCCCCGAGCGGGCGCCGAGCAGCCGTAATCGCTCCAGACAGGGGCGCGGGGGGCTGGGCGAAGGCGGCCGTATAAATAGCGAGATCGCAAATGGAACGGCACAAACAACCGCGGGGAGGGAGCCTCCGCCTCCGCCTCCGCCAGCGCCGAGGACCGAGGACCGAGGACCGAGGACCCGCAGCGAGCGCCCGGGCTGCGTCCCGCCCCTGCGCCCCCGCGCCATGGAAGAGCTCACCGCCTTCGTGTCCAAATCCTTCGACCAGAAGAGCAAGGAGAACGCGGGCGGCGGCGCGGGCGGCGGCAGGAAGGACTCCACCACCTACCGCGAAGTTTTGGAGAGCGGGCTAGCGCGCGCCCGGGAGCTCGGCACCTCGGAGTCCGGCCTGCAGGACGCACCCGACGCCGGCGGGGCCCACTGCCCGGTCCACTTGTTCAAAGACCACGGGGACCCGGACAGGGAGAAGCTGAAGGACTTCGGACCGGCCAGGGCCTCGGTGGAAGGTAAGGCCGGGTCCCCAGCGGGTCCCCTCGGGCTCCCTCCGGCCCCACCCAGGCCTCCTGCCAGCCCAGGTCTGAGGGGCCTGGCGCACCCCAGGAGGAGCAGAACGTTCCACCTCCCCAACCCCTGCAGCAGCCAGGGCTGCATCTGGCAGGGACTGAGCGAGGCCTGGGCCCAGCACCGCCCGCCCGGGTTTCCTTAAGAAGAAGCATCCGGGCCAGCAGGACCTGGAGGCAGCAGAGCAGAGCCAGGAGCGCGTGGCCGGGAGCCCTGGAATGGATCTCAGCCCGGGCCTCAGGCGCCTCGGGAGCTCCCGGCCGGGTCCCTCCCCAGGACTCAGCGAAGGGATGGAGCCTGGGCCTCTTCAGTCTCTTCGGTTGTCCGTCTGCCTGCCTGTCTGTCTGACACGCAGACAAGCGGCTCCCTCGCCTGAGCCAGGGAGGGGAAGGGCTAGGGACCCAGGCCCAGCTCAGGCAGGGTCCGGGCTGGAGTCACCTGGGTCCCCTTCCCGGAAGGAGAACTTTCCCTGGAACCTGCAGGCTAGAGGTTGTGTTTGCAAATTAAAACCACTTGTGTCCCACGGTGGCCGCCGGGGTCTGCCCAGAAAGGAGGCCCCGTCCTGGTCCTCGGCTCAGCTTGGAGCACGGACTGGGGAGGGGCACCGGGGCGGGGGCAGTAACTCGGGGCGCCCGCCCGGCAGTCAGACCCGAGAGCTCGCCGCAGGGTGCTGCTAAGGTAGGATTTTAAGGGGAAGAAGAGAAACACACCCACCCCACCCCTGCACTCAGCGCGGGGCTGTCGGGGTGCTGTCCCCGAGAAATCTTTCAGCTGGGACCTCAGACTCGGGCTTCCTCTGGCCTGCAGCGGGGCCGTCTGGGGCAGAGGCTCCGGGCGTCCTGAGGCCGCGTTTCAGCACAGCTGGTAGGAACACAGGACGGAGACCGGGGCTGAGCACTGGGCTCCTCGCCTGACGGTGAGGGCTCCCCGAAGACCCCGGAGAGGGCTTGGAGCAGGGGGCAGAGCCAGGTCCCGCGGGGGAGTACGGAAGCGGGAAGGGACCCCGTGGCCCCTGGAGGCTGGAGGCAGGGTCTTGAAGCGCCACTCGGCCAGGCCTGCCCGGCCTGAGGGGACACTTTCAGGAAGCCAGGCCCCAGTGGCTGGGATCCAGCTGGGCCCCCGGCGTCCGGTACCCCGGTTTCTCTGTCCGTCCCACTGTCCGAGTCGCTGGGCTGGGAGCGGCTATGAGGCTCCGCTGAAGCCGGCCTCTTCTCCGTGACCCCCGGGACCTCTCATGAGGCTGGGTGAGGGTCCCGGGAAGGCCTTGCAGGCAGCGGCGGCAGCGGGGCTGGAAGCCTTTGGAAGGCGAGGCCGGAGCGGGCTTCCCCGAAGAATCCCCAGCACCGATCCGTCTTGTTGGCCTTCAGCCCCAGCCCCCTTCCTCCCCGGGCCGGCGGATGCAAAGGCGCGCAGGAAATGTGGACCCCAGAGCTCTGGATTCGGGCGTCCCCGGCGGGGCGGGTGGCGGAGAACCCGCGGGTGACAAAGAGAACGAAGCCAGGGACCCCTCAACTCAGTGTCCGCCGTGCAGCGTGGCGCGCAGCGCTCGGACTCGGCCCGGCTCTGGCCGGGAAGAGCAGCCGACCAGGGCTCCCGGACGCGGGCGACGCCTCCTGGGTTCCTTTGCCTTAAAAATAATATTTAACACTGCTCTCCTTCCAAAAGAAAATCGTAGGCTGTGTCAATAGAGGGGAAGTGGATAATTGGGGATCTCTTCCGGGAGGAGGCCAGGAAACGCCGGGCGGGCTCGGAGGCCCGGGCGAGGGTGTGCAGGTCCCTGCTGGGCTGGGTCCTCTCGCTGGAGCGCGAGTGAGGAGAGGCACCGGGCACGCCCGGGGCGAGGCAGGCGCGTCTGCAGCGCGGGGGTCGCGCACGGCAGGCGCAGGCAGGCCCGGGGGTCTCAGCTCTGCGCCCCGCCGGCCCCGCAGGGATCTACGACTGCAAGGAGAAGCGGGAGGAGGTAAAGTCGGAGGACGAGGACGGCCAGACCAAGCTGAAGCAGCGCCGCAGCCGCACGAACTTCACGCTGGAGCAGCTCAACGAGCTGGAGCGGCTGTTCGACGAAACGCACTACCCCGACGCCTTCATGCGCGAGGAACTCAGCCAGCGCCTGGGGCTGTCGGAGGCGCGCGTGCAGGTGAGGCCGCCCGGCGCCCTCTCACCCGCTCCCCAGTTCCGGCCGGCTGGGGTCGCGCTCCGCGGGACAGAGGGACGGGGTCCCCCGCAGCGCCGGGCTGACGGGAGCTCGCGCCCTGGGCTTCCCTCTTGGGTTCCTCTGTCCTCGCGGCGCCGGGCGGGCCTCTCCACTGTCTGCCACTTCGCTCGGGGCACTCGGGATGGGGGCTCCCCGCGCGCACTCGGAGGGCGTCCGGGTCCCGGCGAGCCAGGCTGCCGCCCGCCGGGCCCGGATTAGCGCGGGGGCTCGGGCGTCGTCTCTCGGGCGGGTCCCCCGAGGGCTAGCGCACGGATTCAGGAGGCTCCATCTGGCGCCTGCAGAGGCGGGGGGGGGGGGGGGACCCCGGGCCGAGGCCTCGGCTGACTCTGGCTTACAAACCTTGGGGTAAATTCACCAGTTTATGTGCTAGGTGAGTGCGCGGTGCACACGTGTGTGTGTGTGTGTGTGTGTGTGTGTGTGTGCGTGCGCGCGCGCGCGCCCGCGCGTGTTGGAGGTGACAGGTTGCTGGAGAAATCGGCCTCCGAGTACCCGGGCTGGCTGGGAGGCCCGAGACCGCTCCTCCTGGCTGACTCCCGTTTGCAAGCCTGCAGAAGGGCCGCGGGAGGCGGGGTCGGGGACCGCCCTGGGGACGCAGCCAAGAAGGGCACGAGTGTGTCCCTGCCCCACGCAGGGGCCCCGTTCGCAACGCAAGCACGAAAGGCTTTGACAAGGGCGGGAGGCTTGCTCGGTCGGTTCCTGTTTTAGTTACAGAACGGAAGCACGCAGGGGCTTGGCTAGAGCGCGCCGCAAAGAACCTCGAGTCCCACAGATGCGTGCGTCGGGGTGCGCGTGTGCTCCTCACTACCTGCCCGCTCGTGTCTTTGCTGTCGGCGCCGCGGTAAAATTAGGCTTCCTTAGCATGAAATAAAGGCCGACCAGCCCCGGACGTCCTTAGCTCTGCAGGGCGCTGACGGCCGACGGGGGTCCTGCCCGGGTCCCCCACGTGGAGAAAGAGTGGGAGCCCCGTGGGCAGGTCCGGGTCCCCCTCGGCGGGGCGTGGAAAGAAGAGGCCGGACTTCGGCCATCGTGGCACCCTTCGGGGGAAGACGGATGGAGCCGGCCCTGCACATTAATCAAAAGATTAAACTTTCGCTCCAGGCGACGTCAACTTTTATGTCATGTCCTGGTGTCCTCCTGCCAGGGATCCGCAATAAGCTCTCGGGCCCTGATGTAGTGCTTCTATAAAAATAAATTACTTGTAATTTAATTCCGCACTATTTCTTTGCAGTAGTCTATTACGGCCGGCCCGTGCCTCAGCAGAGTAGGCAGGCACTGCGGGGCTGCTGGAGATCGGCTCTCGGGGCTCTGAAATCCCCGCTGGGGTCTGGGCTGGGGCCGGGACACGCGTGTGCATGCGTGTGCGTGTGCGCGTGTGTCAAATGAAGAAGACGGACCGATTGAGGGAGAGATTAAAAATTAACGACCGTAAATAATAATAAAAACACACAGGAGGGAGGCATCCGAGGAGGGGTAATTTTCTGTTGGCCCTGGGGAATAGAGTCCTGCGGTGCAGAGGGCAGGGAAAGCCTCATAAAAATCAATTAGTGCACCCGCTGCCGGCCGAGGAGGAGGAGGAGGAGGAGGAGGAGGAGGAGGAGGAGGGAGGAGGAGGAGGGAGGAGGAGGAGGAAGACGAAGACAGGGAGGAGCAGGACAGGCCCGGACACGCGCTGCGTTTCTGTCTCTAAGCCGTCTGGTCGTCCTCTCCGGGTTGTGCTGCCTGCGACCACGAGGATTCTATCCCCGGGAAGGGCTTGTCCTGCGTTGTTAAAAGATAGAGTTTCAATTTGCGGTGGAAATTCGGTGTAAATAAATTGAGCGTCCTCGGGAACCTGGGCCTTATTAACCTTTTATTTTTGTGTTGCGGTGCAAACTTCTATCACCCAGCTGTCAGGGTATAATGGAAAGTTATGAGAACAGGGTGAGGGGCAGGCGGTAATTTAATTACAACAAATATCTCTGGGTTTATGGCGCACAGCTAAATTAAATGTCATTATTCACTGTCTGTAATGGAAATCAAAAGGAAATCAGATTACACCGCTTGTGAAAGAAATCCGCGCGTACCCCGTAATGAAGCCCGGACTGTCGGTCCGCGGCTGGGAGCTTTACTTAGCATATTCAGGCCTAATTGGAATTGATTGGCAATCACCCCACGGCTGATTTATTAGTGCCGAAAGCAGCAGCTAATTCATCACTTTTATTCCTCATAATTTTGTTTTTCTCCCCGCGACACTCAGTCAGGCTCATTCACACCCGCACGCATTCACGCACGCGCGCACGCACGCTCCTGTGTGTTTGAGGGAAGACTGGGCTTTGCTTTCTGGATTCAGGAAGGGCGTTTTGAAACATTAAAATGAGAGCCTTTCCGAGGAGCCCCGAATTCCCACGGAGCCCGGGAGCCTGAGGCGCTTTGGGGCCGGCTTTGCGGCAAAAGAGGCCACACTTCTGTCCCCGTTCGCTTCTCGCTTCCGGTTGGGGGAGGTTTCCGGGGACCACAGCGCGCCCCAGACCCGGGCGCCCGGGTTCCTCGTGGCTTGGAAGCCTGCGTCGGTGCCAATCACTCCTCGTGGCGTGGCGGTCGGCGTTTTCGCCCGCGTGGACGGAGAAGGGGCGCCGTTGGGAGGAGGAGTGGCGGGGGGGGGATGTCGCCCCTCCGGGACGCAGCTGGGAGAGCTCAGACCCCCCAGGCGGGGCCGACGTCCCGCTTAGTCCTCTCTCCTTGCTCCCCGCACCAGGGGGCCCGGGGAGAACCCAGCCCGGGAGTGGGCGGCCTGCAGCACTAACGGGACGGGACGTTGGACATCGGCCCTGGCCCTTCCCTCCCCTCCGGGAGCCCAGAGCAGGGCGAGGCCCGGATGTTCCTGGGTGCAGGCCCCGAGCTCGGGTGGGGTGCAGGCCCCTGCAGTGCGTCTGCCCACCCCTCGGTGTGTGGGGGTCCCGCAGGCAGGCGCACCCAAGGGACAGGCGTCCACTTCCCCCTAACGTTAGCGAGTCTGACAGCTCCCAGCCCCGAGGGAGTGCGGGCTCGGAAGCGCAGGGGCCGGGGTCCCCCAAGTGGACGTGCCCCAGGTCCCGGGGGAAGGGAACCGCTCCCCCCGGATGCTTGGCCTGAGCCCTCTGTCCCTCCGTCTGCAGGTGTGGTTCCAGAACCGCAGAGCCAAGTGTCGCAAGCAGGAGAACCAGATGCACAAAGGTGGGTGGGGACCCCAGGGGATGGCGCGGCCGGGCGGGGCCCCAGACCCACGCTGACGCCCTCCCCCGCGTCCGTCTCCCTCTGCCTCCGCAGGCGTCATCCTGGGCACCGCCAGCCACCTGGACGCCTGCAGGGTGGCCCCCTACGTGAACATGGGCGCGCTGCGCATGCCCTTCCAGCAGGTATGGCTCTCCGGCCTGCGCGCTCCCCTGGCGCCCTGCGCTGCCCTCAAAGCTTCTCCTCCCAGCTCCCAGAAGAAAGCCCGCTGCTTTTACAAGGGGGCATTTATAGGCGCTTTGGCACTTCTTAAAACCCGGCCATAAAACTCCAAGTCACCTTGGAGAAAGAAGGTAGAAACCCGAACCAAAATAGGCTTTTACAGAATTCAGAGAGGCAGGGACGGAGGGAGGAGAGACTCGGAGCCTGCTGGGAGGGGCTGCAGGCCACCGGGGGCTCAGGCTGCGTGGACACCCGGCCTCCCGTGGTGGTGGTGGCCTGCCGGGCTCTGTCCTGACCCCCGTCTACAGCCGCCCCTCCAAGTGGCGTCCTGGGGCCCGGTGTGGGTGTGGGAGGGTCCCCTCTTGTTTGCAAAGGTCTAGAAGACTTCAGGGGGCCCTGGATCCCCCGGGGTGGTGCCCTGCTGTGGACCCCAGGTGGATGGAGCCCAGGCAGACTGATAGCAGAAGGGACCCCAGGCCCAGGGGCGGGGGCCCAGTGCTTCCGCCTGTGTCCTGCAAGGCCACCGGCTGTACCTGGCCTGGCTTCCCCGGGGCCCAGCTGCGTGTGGGACCCACAGACTTGGGGCAGGACCCCTGTGGGTAGCGCTCCATGTCCTCAGAGGGGATTTGGAGAGGGGCCGGTCATGCACAGGAGGCCAGGGCTCCAACCCAGAGCCTGAGGCTGCTCCTGGCTTTGGGGCTGTGGCATAGACTGTAGGCTGCACCCCAAGGGCCACTAGGGTTCCGGCTGTCTGTCTCCGGTGGACTCTGGCTCTCGGGAAGGAGGCCAGTGGTCCCCGGGAGACGTAGGCACCCAGGGATAGGGGTGGGGTTAGGATCAGGTGGGGTTGGCACTGGATGGTATCGGGTCTCGGCCTAGGCTTGGGGTTCGGCTTAGGCTTAGGGTCGAGCTTGGGGCCGGGCTGGGCTGGGGCTGAGGTGAGGCTCAGGGTTTGGGTGTGGTTTGGGCAGTTTAGGCTTAGGGCCGGGTTCGGCTTGGCAGGGCTGGGGACCCCAGGAGCGGGGCGCTGGCCGGGGCAGGGGAAGCGGAGGAGCCTTTGGGGCTGGGTCCCCTGGGGGCGCCCCTGACCGCGCGCCCTCTGGCAGGTGCAGGCACAGCTGCAGCTGGAAGGCGTGGCGCACGCCCACCCGCACCTGCATCCGCACCTGGCGGCCCACGCGCCCTACCTGATGTTTCCGCCGCCTCCCTTCGGCCTCCCCATCGCGTCCCTGGCCGAGTCGGCCTCAGCCGCTGCCGTGGTGGCTGCAGCTGCCAAGAGCAACAGCAAGAACTCCAGCATCGCGGACCTGCGGCTGAAGGCGCGCAAGCACGCCGAGGCCCTGGGACTCTGACCCCCGGCCGCCCGCGCCCCGGGCCAGCGAACCGCGCAGCCTGGGACGGGCGCCCAGAGGGTCCGGGGCTCCGCGCCCCGCCCGCCGCTGCTGCCGGCAGAGGGTCCCCAAGCCTGTGCACGCAGCTGAGCGCTCACCTTCGGAGGAGCCCGGGGCCAGGAGGACGCGCCCGGGCTGGTCTCCCGGGACGCACAGCAGCGCTTCGCTGCGATGGAGCAAACTGCAGGGCACAGGGCGAGCTTCAAGTGGACCGCGCACCTCGGGAGGAGGCAGGGCTGCTTCCCGCCCCAGCGCAGCAATAAGGAAACGCCGTAGGGAGCCCCAGCAGGCCGGATCCGAAGGGTCCCGGGTCCCCGCGCACACCCCGAAGCCCCCAGTGCCAAGCGCAGAAAGGGTGGGAGCCCCGGGGCCCTAGCTCAGCGCCTCGCCTCGGTGACTGTGAGCCTCTGATAGCCGAGGCGTTGGTTTCCTGTCCGGCTCCTGGCTGTGTTGTTTGGTGGGTGCACCTGGGGCCTGGAGGGGACGGCAGGAGGCTGCAAGGCAGGGAAGTGCAATATTGTACATACAATAGATTTAAAGAGGAGCGAGGAGCGGGGCGAGGGGCATCATTGCCTGGTCCCGCACGCGTGGGCCTGGCCGCAGGGACGTGGGCGGCCATGGGGGGTGGGGAATCGGTGCCCGCACGTTGGACGCGCTGCAAACCACCCGGTCCCCTGGGGACGTGGGTGGCACCGGGGAGGAGAGGGAGGTGGTGACAGAGCCGACTGCTGCACGGCTGGGTCCAGAGCCACGCGCGCCTCTGCCTCCGCCCTAGGGCTCGGGAGCGCGCAGGGCTGGGGCCCCTGAGCAGCCCTCTGCGGTCTGAGCTGCTGCTGTTCATCTTTGGGGACGCGCCTGGACCCCGGACCTTGGCATAGTGAAGGCCCGGGGTGGGGGGTGGGGGGTGGCAGGGCCCGGCCTCGGTCTCCCAAATAATTAAAGACGGAGGCTTCGGCCTCGCCAGAGTCGGCCTTGGAGATTTTGTTTGCTTACCCACCTGATTTTGGTACATCTTTCCAGAAAAGATTCGGATGCGTCGTTTCCCCCTTTGCCTCATCTGTCCTATGTCACCGGATACTCGCATCCGAGTGTCCCCACTAGTTCTTCTTTTCCTTTGGTGTTGGGGAGTGAGCCCAGGGCCTTGGCATGGAGCCGCATCCCAAGCCTTCCTTATCTTTTATTCTTAAGTTTTGGCACAGGCTCTTGGTAAGTGGCCCTGGCTGGGCTGGAACTTGAGACCCTCCTGCCTCAGCCTCACAGAGTGCTGGGATGACAGACGCGCACCACCAGGCCTGTCTCTCCCTCCCCTTCTTGTCATTTTGAAATTTTAATGCTGCTCCCAAGCGACAGAGAGGAAGGACGGCATCTTTAAGTCACTGGACGCCCCTGCCCCCAGCATTAGCGTGTTTCTCTCATACAGTTGCGTTTTCATTGGTAAAGACTCCGGCAGAGGTGCCGGGCATGGAGGGTGAGGCCAGGCCCAGGGTGCCCCTGAGCCCACCTGCACCCCACTTTTGTTTGATTTCAACAGCTGTGAATAAAAAACAGCCTTGTCCAGCCGCCCAAATGAGCCGATTGATAACAGTTTGAGTCTCCATGGGGTCCCCTGTCCCCGCCGCCCGTCTGTCCCTGGCCGGAAAGCCCCGGGTATGAGCCAGGCCTGTGAGTCCAGCCCTGGCAGGGTGTGGACCGGGCCGTGTGTCTGGTTTCGCAGCAACCGAGGCCGGCCTGGGGACCCTCAGGGCTCAGCATCCATTGTGGTCCGGGGACAGTGGTCCCTGGGGCTGTGGGCGAGGACCCAGCCTCTCTTATTTCAGAGGCTCTGTCTCCTGGACTCTTCAGAGGGACGTCTTGACCTGCATCTCATTCCCTCTGTTTTTCCATTTTTTAAAATGTTTATTTTTGGTTTTGGGGGCCTTGGGTTTTATGGCACGCACCTGGTTCCCCAGCCCCGACAGGACGGGAGACATCAAATGGATAGGGCGGATGCCTCTTAGCTGTGCTTGGTGCTTTCTGCTGAAAGAAAGAAACAGACACAACAAAACCAAACCGGAGGACTTTGCAGCGCGCATCTTCCGACAGCCTTTTGCGGAGCGTGCCGCAGCGCAGGAGGAAATCACCTGGTGTCCACCACGCCGGCTGAGCTTGGAAAGTGATTCATGTTCCCCCAAAACGCTCGGTGGGTCCTGCAGTCAGCTCAGGATGGGAATTGCTCGGCTCAGCCAAAGCCTGGCGCCCCGGGCCTGTGGCTCAGTTGCACACGTGTGCTGGCCACGCAGCTGCCTCCCGTGGGCCCGGGTAGGGCCCTGGCGTGGCCAGCGGGGGTGGACAGGGGTGGACCGGGCCTGAGTCGTGCACGCTTTGCAGAGCGTCCAGCCTCGCAGGCTGCTGGAGTTAGAAGTGGGTCTTCTCTTCTCCGTTCTCTTTGAAGCGGCAGGGATGTGTGTGGTCCCCGAGCCTGGAGGCCTCCTGCATCCCTGCGCCCGTGGCCCAGCGTGGGTGGCCGGACGCCGGCCCTGGAGTTTTGCAGGAGAGCTAAGTACACACCACCTTCCGCTTCCCGAGTCATAAAGTTGCCAGCCAGTGTGACCGGCCCAGCCAGCTGCAGCCCCGGGACCCCTGATTTCTGTGGAGCCCGAGCGTGGCTTCTGAGTGCCCGCTCTTGTGGCCCCTGCAGGCCCGGGGAGCAGGAGGCTCCGCTTCGGGCCTGCGGCCCTGTCGATGCTCGCTCAGACACCCGTAGTCTCCCAACACTGGTATTATCATCCGCACTGAAGGCGTCTGCCGACTGCTTCCCGTCCTGCCAGTCTGGGAGGCCCGAGGGAGTCCGTGGGGAACAAAAGTCTCACATGTTTAAAAACTGCTGCCTAACTTATTAAGACGGAGGAAAGAAGAAAAAACTAAGTCAGGAACGTGAGTCGGCTCGTTTCCAACCCGAATGCAACGTGTACGTGGTTTAGTGAGAGCTGATATTTAAGGGGAGGTCGGTGGAGGAAGGTGGACGTTTCGAAGTAGTGAAACAAGCTATTTGTCGAGCAGACAGAGGGCGGCGTGGAAGGGCCCAGCCCGCTGTGCGTGGGGTCTGCCATTCCCGCGACAGACGTACGTGGATGTGTTATTTATTTCTCAGTTTTTCGTTTTGCTTTGCTCCAATGTCCCCTAACGTGTGCGACTCTAATGATGTCGAGTGTAAATTTGACACCGCATGGCATTTACTTTTATATTTCTCAAGCTTGTTGCTTTTTTTCCCTTCTCTCTTTTTTCTCTCTCTCCTCGCTCAATTTATGAGCAGCTAGAATGATTTACGGCTCAGCCTGGGATTTCTGCACTCCCATTTTCAGGGATTGCAAAAAAAGAATGTAAAGAAATACCGAGACTTTTCTCCCCAAACTGCCGGTCTTGGAAAAATAAAAAACCCTATTATCCCTTCTGCTATGGTGGGGTATCTGGGGAAACGGATTTGGGCAGTTTTCTTTTTTGTTGTTGTTTCGTTTTGTTTCGGTTACACTGACGGCTGCGTGTGTTCTGTCAAGTGATGCATCTGAATGTACATCTTGTAAAGCCGAGATATAAATAAACTTATAAATATTTGTATTCAAGTGTTAAAAAACATGTGCTCCCCCCCTCCCCTGGGAAGGATGACTCAGGGGTAAAAATAGCCGTGGGTCCGTCCTGGCTGGAAGCAGAGCTTAGCTTTGGTGGCCACAATGAAGCACTGAATGTGTGTAGTTCCTGGTGACCCTCGGACATTGCCAGCTGCTTTTTGGGGGGAATTTGACTTCTGCTCCTTCTCCCTTGGCCTGTATTTTTGTTGTTGTTCTTGTTTTTTGACACAGGGTCTCACTATGTAGTATAGGCTGGCCTCCAACTCAAGGCCATCCTGCCTCAGCCTCCTGGGCGCTGGGACAACAGACGTGCACCATCAGGCCCGGGCTCAAAAACATCAACTTTTAAAAATGTTTATTTTTCCCGCTGTTGGCTTGAAACCTTCTTATCTCTTTGGAGGAGGAGAGAGGATGGGAGCTGGCCGTCCTGAGTGTCTCTAAAGCCCAAGGAAGAGGCTGCCACTCCCCACAGGCGGGGCATCTCAGGGCTCCGTGCACGGGGGCTCGCAGCGCAGCCCGGGGTCCCCAAGGGCCGTGGGTGCTCTTTCCGGGGATCGGCTCTCCAGGAGGTGCCTGCTCAGCCATGGAGACTCTGGCCGGCCAGTGAGATTTCTCTTTCTTTTCCTCCTCATCCTTTGCAGGCCACATCTGGACCCGGGCACTCTCAGCCCGGGAAGCGGCTTCTGCAGCCCCAAGCGCTGACATTTCCTGTGGGTTTTCCCACACGCCATCTGTCCGTCCGTCCGTCTCCGTGGCAGCAGGACGTCGCTTTGCCAGTTGTTACTTGAAGCTGTCCACGCGGCGGGCCTCTCCGCAGCGGTGTTTTATGCCCGCGCTCCTCCAGTCGCCAAAGCCCCCAGTTAAACACAAAAGCAGATTTGCGTTCTGCCTTCTGGTTTTTCTGTTTCCAGGTTTCCTGAGGCTGCTGTAAGTTGTGCCGAACGTTTGCGTTCAGTAACCCAAAGCCCAGGGATTTAGAGAAAAATGCAGGAATAGAAAAACAGCCACCAACCAACAACACGGACAGCAGTGAGACCGAGGAAGCGATTGCTCACGGTTCGGCTGGGTTCCAGAAAGGAGAAAGAAGCAGTTTCCAACTTCACAGACAGCCACGCCTAGAAGGGCCAAGGGGGCAGCGGCTGAAATACTGCGGAGGCCCTGGCCACGATGGCATTTTACAGATCCTCATTTCTTTTCTTTATTTTTATTTCTTTCGTTTAAACTTTGAGAGCTCTGGAAATCACGGAAAATCCAGAGTGCGCGCTGCTAGGCAAGAGGCAGAGAATTTAGAAATAGGAAAAAGATGACCGGAAGTGGAGAGATTTTCTTTCTGTCTTTTACCAGCTGGACGCGGGCGAGTTTCAACACGGAGTTTGCCCAGCGTGCGCCCGAGCGCGTGGCCTCCCAGTGGGGTGGGCGTGCACAGGTCAGAAAACCACACAGGGGCCCGGAAGTGTAAGCAGGCCTGTCCCTCGCACGCCTGGCAGGAGGCTGGGGTGAACAGGAGCCCGGCAGGGTGCTGTACTTCTCGGGCGGCTGTTTTCTTTCACGCCACGTTCTCAGGCTAAGGGAGCAAGGCACGGGAGACGCGTGTGTCCGAGCCACCTGCACCTTGCACGGGGAGGAGGCGATTCACTCGGATGCGGAGGGAGCGAGAGTCTCGTGGGAGGGCATCACGCAGTGCGTGCGGAACAGAGGGCTGCAGGAACCGCACCCACGGAAGGGCGGGATGGGAGGTGGCCGGCTCAGCAGGGGTGGGGTCCCCCACGCGTCTCTGCGGGTGCCCTTGGGCGGCAGAGTTGCTCCTTCGCTGCCGGAGAGCGGTGCCCGCCCGCGCCAGGCTTTGGAAGCTGGCGTCTGTCTCGGTGGCCTCCTGAACGCACGAGGAAGCAGCTGCCTCGAAGTTCAAAGCTCAGGCTCAGGCTTCTTCGATGTTCTAATTAAATAAAAGTCAGAGGGAGCCACGCTTCACTCTCTCGGAGCTGTGAGGAGCAGTTCAGGCTCCTGGCAGTCGCCGGGTGAAATCCCGCTGCATAAAGGGACCTTAGGTAGCCCAGTCCGCCGCTAGCTTTTCCCTTCTCCCTCTGATCTGGAATCTGGAAACACGGCTTCTGCAGCCGCTGGCTCGGAAACTGCAGGCCGACATTATTTGAGAACAGCTTGGGGGGGTGCACACCTGTGATCCTGGCACTCAGGAGGCTGAGGTAGGAAGTGGCCAAGTTCCAGCCCCACCTGGGCAATGAATGCAGCAGCTTAGAGAGACGCTGTCTCAAAAAAAAAAATAATAAAAAGGAGTGGAGATGCAGCTCAACTTTTTAAAGAGGGAGAGGTTTATTTAGGGTTATGGTCTTAGGAGGCTCAGTCCATGGTCGGCTGCTCCAAGGCAGGAACATCATGGAGGACGGGTGTGGAGGAGGAAAGATGCTCACATCATGGTGTCTGGGAAGCCGAGAGAGAGAGAGAGAGAGAGAGAGAGAGAGAGAGAGAGGGAGAGAGAGGGAGAGAGAGGGAGAGAGAGGGAGGGAGAGAGGGAGAGAGAGGAGCTGGGGACAAGAACTCACCCTTCCCCAGGCCCTAAATATTGCCAGAGAGCAAAGCACAGTTGAGGAGACCCCGTTGCTTGATCCTGCGAGCCAGGGCCTTACAGACAGGTCCCTTGCTTGTCCCTGTGGGTGGTGAAAACTGCTACATTCTGAAGATCAGCAGAGGGAAACGGGATGACATTTGGCCTCCTCTGTCCTTGTTCCTGGCTGTCCCGGTGGCCTGTGTTGGGACGAAGGTATTTGAGTGACTTAACAACAGCACAGGACTCAACCTCCAGCCGTGTCCAGCATCTGGGACGCCAGCTGTCAAAGAAGGGGCCTCGGGACAGAGTTAGCATCGACGTCTTAAAAAATCCACTTGGCAGAAGATGCCTCGCTCTGATTTAAGCAGAACTGAGCCAGAGGTTTCTCCCGGGCTGGCTTGCCTGTCCAGTGCTGCCGTCACCGAGTTCCGATCCACTTAAGAAACCAGCGGCGTCCAGAGGGCCCCGCCAGGACTTGGATCCTCCCGGTACACCTCCGATTTCTTAATCTGATGTCTGCCTAAAAGGGATCTCGGAGAAACAGGACGATTGTGTCCAGGGTGTGAGTCTGTTTTCCCCTCTTCCCTGTCTCCCGTGTGTGTTGGTGGGTGTTGTGTATGGCGTGTGACTGTCACACCCAGCGCACGTCACCCCGGCGGCCCTGGAGCTCGGGGTCCTGGCTTTTAACCCGTTTCCCTGGGCCGCCAGCTCGGCCCCATCTGTCCCGCATCTTTGCGGCTGAGATTTTTATTTCCCCGAATATCTGGTTTCTGGGGATGGATGGAGGAACACGAGAGGCGTTCTTTTTTTTTTTTTCTGGGTTCTTTCAGTCGTGTGGGGCAGCCGAGCACTAATGTACGCTAATGACCTCATTAATTACACGCTCAGGCAGAAAGCCCGGTGTGATCTTTCAATAAAAAAATGTAAAACATTTGTTATTTTATTGCAGTGCAATTCACCCACCATGCTGAACCATTACCCGGGAATGTTTTTTGGAAAAGCAAAGAATATTCACAATGTTATATAAGCACGACCAGTATCAAATTCCAAGACGTTTTCATCGGGAGGGAGGAAACCCTACCCCCAGGAATGACTGCTCCCAAATGCCTCTGTCATCTTTAGCTCTGCCGGCTGCTGATCTAGTTTCTCTCTCTGTAGATTTTTCTGCTCTGTTGATATAAAATGAAGAGACACACCATGGGCCTCCTGTGTGGCTTCTTTTGCCGAGAATCAGGTGCTTAGGGCCCATCCACATCACATTGGATGTGACAACCCGGCTCCCTTTTTCATGGCTGCATAATATATTGCACTGTGTGTATGTGGCATCCATCCATCCGGGACGCTTGGGGTCTTTTTGCTTTTTGGGTGCTGTGAATAACGCTTCTCTTTCCACCTTTTGTGTGGACATGTATTTTCCATTTCTGTGAGTATATAGCTAAGAATGGAAATGCTGGATGCTATAGTAATTCCATGCTGAAAAATTTGAAGAATCCTTAAGGTGTTTTTCAAAGCGACCCTTTTGCTTTCTAACAGGAAGAATATGAAATTTTCAATTTCTCTGCAGCCTGAACTGTGCTTGTTATTGTTTGCCCTTTTTGAGGGCAGCTGGCTTAGTTGTGGCAAGTTTTATTTTACTCGGGTTTGGATTTGCCTTTTGTGATGATATCAAGCCTGCTTCTTTCCAAGTGTCTATCAGTAACCTGTGCATGTCCTTTGCAGCAATATTTATTTCATTGAATTAAGCTGCCTGCCTCTTTATGTCTGGGTTGCTGTTCTTTATAGATATCCTGCCTATCAGACCCTCTACCAGGTGTAGGGTTCGAACATGGCATTGCTCTGTGAATTCTTTTCAATTCTCCCATGGTGCTTTTGGAAGACCAGAAGTTTCTAGTTTGAATAAGGTCCGAAGTGATCTACTTTGGTCTTTATTTTCCACCTTTTTGTGGTTTTGATGTCCTAGCTAAGAAACCTGTGTGTGACCCAGGGTTCTGCCTGTGCATCTCTGTTTTCTTCTAAGGCTTTTATAGTTTGAGTTCTTATGATTTGGTGTGTTGACACATTGGAATTAACTTTTATTCACTGAGTTAAGTTTTATTAACCCCTCTGAGGGAAGGGCTCACTTTTTTCTCTTTCTTTCTTTCTTTCTTTCTTTCTTTCTTTCTTCTCTCTCCCTCTCTCTCTTTCTTTCTTCTCTCTCCCTCTGTCTCTCTCTCTCTCTCTCTCTCTCTTTCTTGGTACTGGGGACCGAATCCAGGGCCTTCACCCCCACCCTTTAAAAATAAATTTTCCTTTTTTAAGACAGAGTCTCGCTAAGTCGTTAAGTTGCCCAGGCTGGACTGGAACTTGGGATCCTCCTGCCTCAGCCTCCTGACTAGCTGGGGTTGCAGGTGAGCACCAGCACCACACTGGCCTCTGCTCCTTCGCCACAGGCTGGCGTCGGTGACAATCGTTAGAATCGGTCCGAGTCCCCCTGGATGGGCAGTGAGAGTCCAGGGACCCAGAGCTGGGTCTCTGCGCTGCGAGGGGTGTACAGTTCGCACAGGGTCACGCTGGGTGCCGGCAGAAGCGGGCGGGAGGGGACCGTGGAAACCTTCTCGTGTGCTGGCCAGGGCTGAAGGGGGAGCGTGATAATTGAGCGAATGAATGATCGTGTGGCAGGGTGAGGTTAGGAACTGGGAGATGTGAAGGAGGCAGAGATGTGAGGAGCAGGAGACAGAGACAGCGAGAGGGAGAGATGGAGAGAGACAGAGAGAGACAGAGAGACAGGAATGCGAGGCGGAGACGCACAGCACAAGTGGGACACAGACTGAGCAAGAGGGAGAGACGCAGAGACAGAGAGACCCAGGGTTTTGTTCTGTGTGTTTGAGGCAGGTCTCACTCTGTAGCCCAGGCTGGCCTTGAACTCGCGGGGACCTTCCCGCCTCAGCCTCCGGGGTGCGGGGAGACAGGCGTGCGCCCCCAGGCCACCAACAAAAACACTCCATCCTCCCGGCAAAACTCTGCCAGCCAGCGAAGAAAGGGCCTGTGGGTCCCCAGCCCCACCCAGGAGGGGCGGAGGCTCGCTGTGGGGCCTCTCAGGGCTCCAGGCCGGGGCTCAGGGCTGCTTTTCCCCGCTGAGCCCCACCTTCTGGACAAGGGCAGATTTACGGGGAGCTTGGGCAGAGGCGGCCGCAGCTGGGGAGCAGCTTTGGGTGGAGGGCTCCAGTTCTCAGATCCAGGGGGAGGGCCGGCCGCCTGGGAGCTCAGGGTCGGAGGCAAACAGCAGCCTCTGTGGGCGCAGCGGGGTAGAACCCAGGGCCTCTGCCCTGAGCCGAGACCTCAGTCCTTTCGGACAAATTTTCACTTTGAGACAGGGACTTGCAAAGGGCTAAGTTGCCCACGCTGGGCTGGGGCCTGGGGTCCTCCTGCCTCAGCCTCCCAGAGTGCTGGGATGACGGGCAGGCGCCGTCTGTTGGACTTTTGGTGTGGCAGGTGGAGCAGAGCCAGCTGTTGCTCCCTGGCATGAGTACGTCGATGACCTGGTCCCAGACTGGGGAATAGGGACCCAGGATGTTTGTCATGGGCCCCCGAGCGCTGTGGTGCGGACATGGAGGATCCCCCCAAGCTCAGTGTCCCTCAGAGGACCGGGTTCCTTCCTCCCTGGCGTCTTGAATCTCTCTTTGCTTCCCAGGCACCATGATGTGAGCGTCTTTCCTGCCCGGCTGTGGGATTGCATATGGTGGCCCCGATGGACTGAGAGTGCAGGAATGAATAAATCCACACACTTGCCTGAAGAGGGAGAGAAGAGATAATGTGGAGGCCCGGAGCAGGCAGCTTCAGCGTGATCGGTGGCTGCCACCCTTTGGGGCCACGGGGATTTGGTTTCCTGTGGAAGGCTCAGGGCGGGGTTCCATGGGTCTCCGTTTGGGAATGGGGTCCTCTCTGCCACCCCAGAGCCTGAGTGGTCTGGAGGCCGGAGTCCACTCTGTAGGCTGGGTGGCTTCATGGTGCCTGGAGTGGCCTGCTGTCTCTGTCTTTCCTGGTTTCAAACCTGGGGGACCTGCACCCTGTCACTCAATGGGTGCCGGGGATCTGAGTGCCGTGGGCCCGGTGAGCATTGGCCTGGTGCGGAGAGTGGGCTCTGCGGCTCCAGAGGAAGCGGGCTGAGTCTGGGGCCCGTGCTGCTGCCCCCCTGTGCTGGGAGGCTTTGCAGATTTCCCACGTCACTGCAGACGCCTGCAAGAAGATTGTCACAGAGCCATGGGATGCCCAGAGGGCTAAATATTTAGACCACGGTCTCCCCCTAGCAGATGCATATTATACGATTCTACAGCTTCTGTAGGTCACCTTATATACTGACGCATGCATGGTTTGACAGCTATGGAAATTTGGAAGAGTCTAAATATTTAGACTGCATACTACTGGTATATATTTTTTATGTTATGCTACAGATTTTAGGTGTCATCTTATATACTCACATATATGTTATCTTACAGCTATGGGAATTACGAAGTCTAAATATTTGGACCACATGCTACTCTCAGTATGCATAGACACATAGATGATATAACCTTATAGATTTTATGTGCCCACTTATATACGGACCTGTACAATGTTTTATAGCTGTGGAAATTATGGAAAGTCTAAATATTTGGACCACGTACTACTTCTAGTATTTATATTATATAATTTTACAGATTCTATTTGTGATCTTATATCCTAACGTACACAATCCTGAGCAGGTATGGAAGTTAGGAAATGTCTAAATATTTGGACCACATGCATATATGCTACAGATTTCACATAATGATAAGTACATAAGTGACAGCTTTCCTATGCCGTGTAATGTAATTACATATGGATTCATCATTGTACGCATTCCTGCCATTTACTTTTGTAGACTAAAAAATAGATCATACCTACATAGCTTTCCTGACTTCTCAGACAGACACATATGTGCAGAATTTGGGGCACAAGTATGTGCTCACCTTACAGTGGCTGGGACCCCAAAGGCAGGAGGGAGAAGTCACCGGGGTCCAATGTCCCTTCCCAGGCCACACCCAAAGACTTCGCTTCCTCCCATTAGGCCACACCCCAAAGACCTCACTTCCTCCCATTAGGCCACACCCAAAAGACCTCACTTCCTCCCATTAGGCCACACCCACTAAAGGTTCCTATACCTCCCTACATCCCCCCGATGGAGACCAAGCCTCTCTCCCATGAGCCTTGGGGAGATGTTCAGGGTCCAAAGTCCAGAAGAGCAGACCTTGGAGGGCCACATTCACAGCTCCACCCACCATGGAGCATGGGGATTCATAGATGGCATCCGCATGAGGACACCTGGTGCCATCTTGGGATTCTTCCTCACAGCTGGCCCACGACTGGGTCACCAGTTACCCACGATAGGGAGGGGTAGGGACCTGGGCACACTGGTCAGCCCATGTCCAGCATGGGGCTCCCTCCACAGGCTCCTGGGGAGATCCTCCTGCCTCTGCCTCCTCCTGCGGTTGGTAGTGTGGCTCTGTGGTACAGCACATGCCTAGCAAGTGCAAAGTCCTGCCCTGGACCAAGGAAAACCTGAATGACAGAGGGGAACCTGGCATCCAGCAGTCACAGGGTGGGAGGGTGTGCTTGGCCACTGCTACCAAAGCTTCCTTTGTTAGGAGAGTAGAAACCGGTGACTGAGACTCTTCACAACACAGTGGAATACTACACAGCCATGAAGAAGGACAGAGTGGAGTTGTGTGTAGGAAAATGGGTGCACCTTGAGACTATGATGCTAAGGGGAGTAACTCAGACACACAGGCTTCAGGATTGCATGGTTTCTCTTACATGAGAATCATAAAGTAAAAATAAAGGGCAGAATGAAAGATGGATATAGGAAGTGGGGAGGTAGATAAAGGGAGGTGAAGCATTGAGGGGAATCTGTACATTACACATGAATGCAGCCCTGTCTCCTAGGCGACACGGGTGGTGAGGAGGGGCTCAGGAAGCGACAGGGTGTGAGCATGTAGGTGTGACTGCTATTGAGCATGAGCTTATTGCACCCTGGGAGTCTCCTACCACCACAGGCTGCTGCGAACACGGAGCTTCACAGCAGCAGGAGCTCATGTTCTCCCATCCCGGAGCCCAGAAGGCTGAGACAGAGGTGTCCTGGGCGCACTCCCTCCGCAGGCTCCGGGGAGGCGCTCCTGCTTCTGCCTCTTTCCAGGGAGACCCTCCTACCTCTGCCTCCTCTGGGCTCCCGCCGGCCCTGGGCTGTGGCCCTTGGATTCAGGGCCACCCCGACCCAGACGGCGTTGTCTCAGATTCTCCTCCGATTCCCTCTGTGGGGACCGTTTCCAGTCAGGCCCTGTCCGGGTGCAGGGAGAGCCCGCGGAAACGGAGCCCCGGTGCTGCCTCCGCCTCCCTTCCTGGCTTGCAGGGGCCTCTGTGCTCCCCTCCTGGCCCTGCTGAGCTCAGGGTTCAGGCTGGGGTTCAGCCCCGTGCTCCTGTTATGAAAAGTCACCTGGTGGAGCCTGGGGCAAGCCCTGCCCTCCTGCTCAGGGGCAGAGGCTGGGGCCCAAGGGCAGCCGAGCTTTTCTAATAAAAATTCATTAAGTAATAGCTGTTGTCGGGGATGGAGCAGGGGGGACATGGGGCAACCAGGGTGCTGTGGGTCCTGCAGCTCACAGGTGTGCAATCCACGCTCGGGAGCAGGCGCCTCGCACATCTACAGCAACCTCCCCGCGTCCCAGGACAGACGGTGTGGCTGCAAGGCGTTTCACCTGCGCCCTTGGGCCAGGGCTCTGCGTCCATGCCTGCCAGCGTAGACAGCTGACAAGGACCCTCGAGTTACGACCGGTGCCAAGGGCGATCAACATGGGTTACGACCAGACTTTTAGTTTTAACTGACAACCGAAGTCTTGAGTTACGATCCAAGTGCTGGCCGCTCGTGCTCCCAGATGGGCTGAGGTGCAGACTGAACCCTAAAGCGCTCTGGAAGGAACAGGACAGCGTCCTCTCCAGTGTGTGGCTCACTGAGCAGTCCCGGGCCGGGTCTCTCAGGACCCTGAGCTCTGCCTGTGGGCAGCAGAGAGGCTCTGCAGGCTGTGGAGGGGCTGAGCCTCCACTGACCGACCTGAGTTACAACCAGCCTCAGAATGGGAGGACAGAAGCCGAGGCCCAGGGCGGCAGCGGGGCCACGGGTCCAAGTCAGCTCAGTTCGGGGAGATGGAGACGGCAAGAGGACACAGGCAGAGATGGGGAGAGGGGGCAGCAGCCAGGCGTGGGGGTGCACAGGAGGCTGAGGCAGGAGGATCTCCAGTTCTAGCCTAGCCTGGGCAAAGGAACAACTTGGTGAGATCTGGTTTCAAATATGAAATCATAAATGGGTGAGGATGGAGGGCACTGCAAAGGGCCTGGGGCTCCATCTGGAAATCCAAGTAGAATTGCAGGGTCTCTCTCTCTCTCTCTCCCCCCAGGCAGGGACAAGTAAGTCGGCTTCGAAATCCACCCTGTCTGCTGCCACCCCTTCTCCCGGCCTTGGGGCTCCCAGGAATCCTGGAAACCTATCGATCGATCGGCAGGGACAGGATTCCGAGAGGCGCCAGCCCTGACCTGCTGGTTATGAGCCATGTGCCAGCTGAAGCTCCCGGAACGGATGGGGCTAATAGTGCAGCAGGAGGCCACATCCCCCCTCACATGAACCATCAGGACCAGGGCTGTCCTTCACCTCGGGGCTGGTGGGCAGGGCTCCCTGCAATGCTGCAGGAAAACAAGATTTGGGCTCTTAACAGTCGGACTGAGAGAAGGTGTCCTCCTCCACCCGAGTTACCGCAGCTGGCACCGTGCAACTCCCGGCTCCTCCCCAAGGTCAGGATGACAGGGAAAGGTCACCGTTCTGAGTCCACTCGGGACATCGAGGCAGCCGGGATGACGCAGCTAAAGACCCTCAGGAAAGAGGACTCCAGAGCTGCTGCGGAAGCGGCCAGGATGTCGGGAGGAGGGTGTGCACAGCCGGGGAGGAAAAACAATGTGGTTTTTACTATAGTAAAATAGAAAAGATTAAATTTAAATATTCAGTGCTTGATCAAGGAGACCGCAAAACCCAGACTCAAAGAGGACCAAGGTGGGAGCCAGGTGCATGATGTGAGAGGTCAGAGGGAACACAAGAGGACTTGGTGTCCTCCTCCCTCCTTGTCCAACATCTCCTCCTCCTCCTCCATCTCCTCCTCCATCTCCTCCTCCCTCCTGGTCCACCATCTCCTGCTCCTCCTCCACCTCCTCCTCCTCCATCTCCTTCTCCACCTCCTCCTCCTCCACCTCCTCCTCCTCCACCTCCTCCTCCTCCACCTCCTCCTCCTCCATCTCCTCCTCCCTCCTGGTCCACCATCTCCTGCTCCTCCTCCATCTCCTCCTCCATCTCCTCCTCCCTCCTGGTCCACCATCTCCTGCTCCTCCTCCATCTCCTCCTCCATCTCCTCCTCCTCCATCTCCTCCTCCATCTCCTCCTCCTCCATCTCCTCCTCCATCTCCTCCTTCATCTCCTCCTCCTCCTCCATCTCCTCCTCCATCTCCTCCTCCATCCTCATCTCCTCCTCCATCTCCTCCTCCATCTCCTCCTCCATCTCCTCCTCCATCTCCTCCAACTCCATCTCCTCCTCCATCTCCTCCTCCATCTCCTCCTCCATCTCCTCCTCCATCTCCTCCTTCATCTCCTCCTCCTCCTCCATCTCCTCCTCCATCTCCTCCTCCATCTCCTCCTCCTCCATCTCCTCCTCCATCTCCTCCTCCATCTCCTCCTCCATCTCCTCCACCTCCATCTCCTCCTCCATCTCCTCCTCCATCTCCTCCTCCATCTCCTCCTCCATCTCCTCCACCTCCATCTCCTCCTCCTCCTCCATCTCCTCCTCCATCTCCTCCTCCATCTCCTCCTCCATCTCCTCCTCCTCCATCTCCTCCTCCATCTCCTCCTCCATCTCCTCCTCCATCTCCTCCACCTCCATCTTCTCCTCCTCCATCTCCTCCTCCATCTCCTCCTCCATCTCCTCCTCCATCTCCTCCTCCTCCATCTCCTTCCATCTCCTCCTCTCCTCCTCCATCTCCTCCTCCTCCATCTCCTCCTCCATCTCCTCCTCCATCTCCTCCTCCATCTCCTCCTCCATCTCCTCCTCCTCCATCTCCTCCTCCATCTCCTCCTCCATCTCCTCCTCCATCTCCTCCTCCTTCTCCTCCTCCTCCATCTCCTCCTCCATCTCCTCCTCCATCTCCTCCTCCATCTCCTCCTCCTCCATCTCCTCCTCCTCCATCTCCTCCTCCTCCATCCCCTCCTCCATCTCCTCCTCCATCTCCTCCTCCTCCATCTCCTCCTCCATTCTCCTCCTCCATCTCCTCCTCCTCCATCTCCTCCTCCTCCTCCATCTCCTCCCTCCATCCTCCTCCATCTCCTCCTCCTCCTCCATCTCCTCCTCCATCTCCTCCTCCTCCTGGTCCACCATCTCCTGCTCCTCCTCCACCTCCTCCTCCACCTCCTCCTCCTCCATCTCCTCCTCCCTCCTGGTCCACCATCTCCTGCTCCTCCTCCATCTCCTCCTCCATCTCCTCCTCCTCCATCTCCTCCTCCATCTCCTCCTCCTCCTGGTCCACCATCTCCTGCTCCCTCCTCCACCTCCTCCTCCACCTCCTCCTCCTCCATCTCCTCCTCCTCCTGGTCCACCATCTCCTGCTCCTCCTCCACCTCCTCCTCCACCTCCTCCTCCTCCATCTCCTCCTCCCTCCTGGTCCACCATCTCCTGCTCCTCCTCCATCTCCTCCTCCATCTCCTCCTCCATCTCCTCCACCTCCATCTCCTCCTCCTCCATCTCCTCCTCCATCTCCTCCACCTCCTCCTCCTCCATCTCCTCCTCCATCTCCTCCTCCATCTCCTCCTCCATCTCCTCCTCCTCCATCTCCTCCTCCATCTCCTCCTCCATCTCCTCCTCCATCTCCTCCACCTCCATCTCCTCCTCCATCTCCTCCTCCATCTCCTCCTCCATCTCCTCCTCCATCTCCTCCTTCATCTCCTCCTCCTCCTCCATCTCCTCCTCCATCTCCTCCTCCATCTCCTCCTCCTCCATCTCCTCCTCCATCTCCTCCTCCATCTCCTCCTCCATCTCCTCCACCTCCATCTCCTCCTCCTCCATCTCCTCCTCCATCTCCTCCTCCATCTCCTCCTCCATCTCCTCCTCCTCCAACTCCTCCTCCATCTCCTCCTCCATCTCCTCCTCCATCTCCTCCACCACATCTCCTCCTCCTCCATCTCCTCCTCCATCTCCTCCTCCATCTCCTCCTCCATCTCCTCCTCCTCCATCTCCTCCTCCATCTCCTCCTCCATCTCCTCCTCCATCTCCTCCTCCTCCATCTCCTCCTCCCTCTCCTCCTCCATCTCCTCCTCCATCTCCTCTTCCATCTCCTCCTCCTCCATCTCCTCCTCCATCTCCTCCTCCATCTCCTCCTCCATCTCCTCCTCCTCCTTCTCCTCCTCCATCTCCTCCTCCATCTCCTCCTCCATCTCCTCCTCCTCCATCTCCTCCTCCTCCATCTCCTCCTCCTCCATCCCCTCCTCCATCTCCTCCTCCATCTCCTCCTCCTCCATCTCCTCCTCCTCCTCCATCTCCTCCTCCATCTCCTCCTCCATCTCCTCCTCCTCCTCCATCTCCTCCTCCATCTCCTCCTCCTCCTGGTCCACCATCTCCTGCTCCTCCTCCACCTCCTCCTCCACCTCCTCCTCCTCCATCTCCTCCTCCCTCCTGGTCCACCATCTCCTGCTCCTCCTCCATCTCCTCCTCCATCTCCTCCTCCTCCATCTCCTCCTCCATCTCCTCCTCCTCCTGGTCCACCATCTCCTGCTCCTCCTCCACCTCCTCCTCCACCTCCTCCTCCTCCATCTCCTCCTCCTCCTGGTCCACCATCTCCTGCTCCTCCTCCACCTCCTCCTCCACCTCCTCCTCCTCCATCTCCTCCTCCCTCCTGGCCCACCATCTCCTGCTCCTCCTCCATCTCCTCCTCCATCTCCTCCTCCATCTCCTCCTCCTCCATCTCCTCCTCCATCTCCTCCACCTCCTCCTCCTCCATCTCCTCCTCCATCTCCTCCTCCATCTCCTCCTCCTCCATCTCCATCTCCTCCTCCATCTCCTCTTCCTCCATCTCCTCCTCCTCCATCTCCATCTCCTCCTCCATCTCCTCCTCCTCCATCTCCTCCTCCTCCTATTCACCTGTCCATCCCTCCATTTCCCTGTCACCCATCTCCCCATTCACCCCGTGTTTCCCGTCCCCCACCCTGTGTCTCCCCACCCCCTCTTCTGTCTGTCACACTCATCCAGCCTCCATGCCCTCCCAAGTCCCTGTCACCTCTGCACATCCCCTGCCAGGGCGGCCATGCACACCTAGGCCTCGCACCCTCAGGGCATGTGCACTGGGGAGCCTGCAGATGTGGATGGATGCAGATTCCATGCAGGCAGAGAGGACCCTCCAGGAGAACTCAGCGGGGCCCTGGGTGGGTGCAGCTGAGGACACAGCAGCCACAGTATCTGCAAGTGGGCTGGGATTGGCCACCCCGGCCTGCAGGAAGGGAGGCTGGACTGGAACTCCCATCCAGTAGCTGACCAGGCTGCCTCAGCCCTGGCCGTCACTTCGGACCTAACTCCGCCCGGCGCAGGCTGCTCCTCCTCGGGGGCGGCACCTGGTGTAGACCGTGGAGGGGACACAGCTGTCAATCTGGGTGAGGGAGCCCGGGGTTTGGTTACACAGCTTTCCGGCTCAGTGGCGACCACTCAACAGGCATGTCATTGTTCCCTGTTAATATTTCCTGCTTCCTTTCAAAGCCGATGTGCGCGCGTGTGTGTGTGTGTGTGTGTGTGTGTGTGTGTGTGTGCAGGTGTGGGTTCCTGGGCCCCCCCAGCTCCCACAGTTCTGCAGCTGCCTTGAGCTTCCTGCCTTGTGAATCGGGGGGCCCCCTGCAGCCCAAGCCCCCGTGTCCACCAACAGAAGTCTGCAGTTGTGTTTGCCAAGCGTGGATTTTGGAGCAATGCCAGCCACGATCCACGTGCACGAAGACACGTTCCACAGGTATCAGACCTGTACTGTGTCCCTCAGGGGAGAGGGAAGACTCTTCAACAGGTTCCAAAGTCACATCCTGTTACAGTGACCCGTGCACACCCGTGTGTACAGCAGCACAACTCAGAACAGCTACATCTCGGAAGCAGCCCCTGTGACCCTCAGCAGATGAACGGATAAAGAAAATGCGGTGTTTGCACACAATAGAGTACTACTCTGCCACAAAGAAGGATAAACTTGAGTCATGTGTAGGAAAATGGATGCACCTGGAGACCATGCTGTTAAGTGAAGAAGATCAGACACACCAGCTTCAGCGTCGCATGGTTTCTCCGCTATGAGAAACCCAGAGTATAAATAAAGAGCAAAATGAAGGGTAGAGGGGAAGTAGGGAGACAGATCTTTGGCAGACAGGAAGGAGACAAAGCGACAGAGGGAGGGGATGTGATAACCCCTGTGCTGCCGGTGCACCGACCCCTCGATGTACTGCAATCACAGGATCACAAATAAATAAAAATTGAAAAATAAAAAGACTTCTCACAGTCTCAGAGCTGGCTGGAGCCGGAGCAGGAGGAGTGGGGCTGCTTATGACCCCGTCTGCCCAGCGCGGCTGCGGATTCCCACGCGTGGGAGCATCTCCCACCAGCGGGCCATGTGGGGCTCCTCAGGGAGCAGCCGGGTGAGCTGCCCGTGCACGCTGCAGGTCCCCATCTGTTAGCCAGGCTGGTATCTACTGAGCCCCTGGACTGCACTGCAGCCGCTCCATCCTGTGTGTTTCTCGTGTTCCCACCCTGGACAGGAAGTGACCGTGATCAAGCCGGGCGTGGGGTGCACACCTGTCATCTGAGCACTCGGGAGGCTGAGGCAGGAGGCTCTGCATGAGCTGGAGGCCAGCCTGGGCTGCAGAGTGAGACCCTGTCTCCAAAAGGCGAAGAGGAAAGAGACGCCTTTCCCCGGCGGATGTGTCTCTTGGTTTACTTCTGCAGACTGGACTCTTTGCTTCCTCCAACCCCCAGACCCCAGACCTCACGCCCTAGACTCCTGGGACGTCTTTAACATTTTTTCCCCTTGTTTCGGTGACACAGGCCGTAAATTTCCGCCCTCCAGCTCCGGGTCCCTGTGCAGCATTTGATGGATTACTGGGGCCTTTGGACAGGCGTCCTGTGGCAGCCGCCGCTGATTTACAAAGTGCCTACACACCATTTCCTCCAGAAGGGCAGATTCCTACCAGAGCGGCCCTTTGCAGCCCGGGGTCTGGGGGCCGATCTGAGCCCAAGCTGTGTGGCCTGGGATGGGGGCCTCCTGCCTGGAGGGGGCGCCTGCTTCCGCCTTGCCGGCTGTGCCCAGACTTGGACCCTCCTGCCTCAGCCTCCGTCTGTATTCCCTTCTCCCCGGTGGGCACCGCTTTATTATCACGGCTGCTCTTCTCAGGCCTCTTCCTTGCTGCTGGGGTGCCTTAGACTTTGGACGTGTGGGGGCTGAGCGAGCCGATGGCGGGTGTGGGTCCGCACCGGGGTGGGGGACCCCGAGGGGTCGGGGCTGCGGTTGAGGGCATCCCTCAGGAGCCTGGGAGTCCCCCGCGGCCGCCTGTCGTTACCACCCGGACTGATGGCTCCTGTCACCCGTGAATGTCCTCTCGCAGCATAAGCAGGCGCCCTAATGAAATGAGTTTTATTCAGAATCCAGGCCTGCGATGAAGGCTCCGGGGAAACAAGACAAATGGGGCAATTCTTTCACCAAGGTGGCCCGAGCGCTGGCGGCGTCTCGCTTACGCGGTTGACTCCCTCGTGGCCGGGTGCCGGCAGGCAGGACGGAGCGGCCGCCCCCCAGTCTGCTGGGGAAGCCAGGCCCCGGTGGGACGCCTGTGCGGGCCGTGTGGATGCCGGCCCCGGCCCCGGGTTTGCATGGAGCTCGGGGAGTGCGTCCCGCCCGGCTTGGCTCCAGCGCCCAGGCAGAAGAGCAGGCGGCCTTGGAGGAGCCTGGCGGCTGGGAGGTCGCGGACGGTGACGTGGCCTCTATTTTCACATCCCCTTCCGCTCCGCCCCCTGCACCTCCGTCCGCTGCCCGCCTGTGAAAACTCTCTCTCTCCACTTCCTACCGTCTGTCTTTGCCTTGGATCTTTATGTGCACTTTGGGTCTCTCACATAAGAGAAACCATGCAATTACTGAAGCTCGTGCGCCCGGTTTATTTCCCCTAACATCCTGGTCTCGAGGTGCCTCCGTTTTCCTACACGTGACTCAAGTGTATCCTTCTTCACGGCAGAGTAGTGCTCCACGGTGTGTAAACACCACACTTGCTGCATCCATGGTCTGCTGAGGGACACAGAGGCCACAGCTACTGTGAGCTGTGCTGCTGTACACACGGGTGTGCATGGGTCACGGTGATGTGATGTCTTCGAGACACCCAGAGGGGACTGTGGCTGACTGCCTTACGTGGCTTGGTGCGGTTTGCATCCTGGACATCCCCGAGGCCGGGGTCACAGACTTGGCTCCCACCTTGCAGCTGTGGGCAGGGCTGAGCCCCTCGGGGTCCGGCCGAGAGGGAGGAAGCAGGGTCCAGGGGGGGTTGGCCTGGAAGAGGAGCCTGGCACCTCTGCTGCCTGCATTCACTGCTGGCCCGGATGTGTGTGTCCTGGCCATGCTCTTCCACCCAGAGCCATGGGTGATGAGAATCCAGCCCGGCTTTGCCTCCCGAGTCACTGTGGACCCAGCTGCTTCCCGGGCCCTGGGCACCCCCGCCTCCAGAGCCTGGTGGAAGCCACAACGGGTGGGAAATATTGAATTCGAAGTCCACCTGTGCTCAGGGGCCCAGAATGGCTTTCCTCCCGTCTTTATCCCCCGAGGCCTGCACGGAACCACAGTTCCACAGCCTCCACATGCTGAGGGGAGCTGAGAGTCGTGCAGAGATATTGTAAAAGGCAACAGGGCGGCTGTGTGCATTATACGCCGCTTCATATGAAGGATTTCAGCGCCTGCCGCTTGTGGCATCCGAGGGTGTCCTGGGAGCCACCCTCCAGCTCTGAAAAGATGATTTGTACCTGGTTTCTGTGGTTGTTTCTTGAGACGGGTGCTCGCTATGTAGCCCAGGCTGGCCTGGAACTCCCAGTGATCCTCCTGCCTCAGCCTCCTGAGGGCTGGGATGACAAGTGTGTGCTGCCACGCCTGCCTAAATAGAACTTTTTTCTTTTTCTTTTTTGTGATACTAGGAGTTGAACCCAACCCTTCCCACGGAACACATACCCAGCCCTATTTCTATATTTTGAGGCAGCGACTCGCTAATTCACTAAGTGGCCCAGGCTGGGCTGGAACTCGGGATCCTCCTGCCTCAGCCTCCCTGAGTGCTGGCGTGACAGGCATGTGCCCCCAGGCCCAGCTTGTATGTGGCCATTACGTCATGATTGTTTCCTAGATTGAACACGCCGCGCCACGGGCCTCTAAACGTAGACCACATGCGTTCCCTAAGCACAACCGGCTGCGGCCGGGCAGTGCGAAAATGAAACCAAATAGGGGAATTGTACGGAGTCGCAGGGAACTTTAGAAAAGTATCGGGACCTGGGTTGCAGTCCCAGCAATGCAGAGAAAGGAACGGAGTCCAGGATTGGGAGTTCAGCCAGGGCCCGCGTCCTTGCCAGCACCCAGGCCCGACGTGTCCACCCTGAGGCGCTGACTGTGCCCCACGCGGACCCCCAGCCATCCAACCCAGGGTGAGGATGGCCCGGGTCTCTGCCGTCCTGATTTTGGCAACAGCTGGAGCTGCTGCTGCAGAGGGCCCAGTGGGCTGCGGGCCACAGCCTGCTGCAGAGTCCTTTCACTTGCAAATGTAATTCCTCAGCCCAGGAATAAATTCTCTGCCTCCAGCATAAATTGTGCATTGGGGACCCCTCTGGGGAACTGGCCGGGTCCACACCCAAGGTCCTTTCTTGGCAGAGTAAAGTCCACGCCTCCACCATGGGGTGATCCCCAGGGCAGTCCCAAAGTGTCCTAACAGAAGCCCTTCTGTGGTGTGATCCAAAAATGTTTACATTTAAAAAAATATTACAATAAAAGCCACATAGCTGTGAATCCCCTCAGAATGCTCCCCAGCTGTGCACACCCTCCTCCCGCCATCCTGGCCACTGTCTGCAGCAGCTCTGGAGCCCTCTTCCCTGAGGGTCTTTAGCTGCACCATCCCAGCTGCCTCGATGTCCCGAGTGGACTCAGAACGGTGACCTTTCCCGGTCATCCTGACCTTGGGGAGGAGCTGGGAGTCGCACGGTGCCAGCTGCGGTGACTCGGGTGGAGGAGGACACAGCGTCGTGTGTTTATGCGCTGCCTTTCCGCTGGACGGTGCCCGGCAGAGCAGTCACCATGTCTGTGACCACACCCAGTGAAGCCACCGCCCCCGGTGTCACGGTGTCCTGGGGCAGGGGTGAGGGGTGCGGAGCAGACACCCCGAGCTGCCAGGGTCACCTAGAGGCGAGCAGACTTCCATGCAGCCCCCACCAAGCTGCCCAGCAACCCGGACGGACGCCCCGGGCGACAGACACATCGCAGGACCACAGCTCCTGGAAGACGCCCGCTGCCCGGGCTGCTGGCGCTGATTAAAAGCGAAGGTCAATAACACACGCAGGCTTTGACTAGCTGGGCCCGGGCCTCCCCTGCCGTGTGCCGTGTTAATCACCCGCTGGCCCTGCGTCTCGTGCAAGGCCACGGGGCAGGGTCCGCGCCCACCTAGGGGCCAACTCGCACCTGGGGCCTCCGCACCAGAAACCAATTGCTGCGTGCTGAGTGCTCCCTCGGGGCCCTGACCCCAGGGCTGCGGAAAAGCCCAGCCGGGCCAGTGCTGCTGATTTGAGGCGCGACACCGCCCGAATGCCCGTGTGGAAGACCTAGTGCTGTTCAGAGCAGGTCAAGCTTTGTTTTAGCCTTTTACATTTGGATATCCGTACATCTCTGCAGTCTGCAGGGATTGCATTCCTCAGCTCAGTTCTCCCCTTCCACCTCCGCCTGCCTCCGTCCACCTCTCAGGCCCCTTCCCATGTGAGAAAGAGCTACCCCCGAGTTTCCCATTGTCTATCTTTTATTTTGCTCTTTATTTATACTTTGGGGTTTCTCACACAAGAGAAACGGTGTGATATTTAAGTTGCATGTCTGATTTATTTTGCTTAGCATCAGGGTCTCAAGGCGCATCCGTTTTCCTACACATGACTCAAGTTCATCCTTCTTCGTGGCAGAGTAGTACTCCACTGTGTGCAGACACCACATTTTCTTCATCCATTCATCTGCTGACGGAATAGAGGCCGCTTCCAACATTTAGGTAGTGTGCGTTGTGCTGCTACGAATACAGGTGTGCATGGATCACTATGATACGATGACGTTAACTCTGAGGAAGATACATAGTCACGTGGAATTTGAACATGAAGAGGGGAGAGACAGTGGATGAGGTTGGGTATTTGGAGGACAGAAGAGATAATTTGTCTTACTCAGCTTCCCCATCTGGATACGGTACCTGACACCCCAACCTGAAGGAGGACAGGTTTATTTGGCTCACAGTTTGGGGAGATTCAGTTCACAGCCTTTGGGCTCCAAGGCAGGAACCCCGGGGCGGACAGGAAGCAGAGAGGGAGAGACAGGAAGTGACTGTCTCCCAGGGTGCCCTTCCAGGCCACGCCCCGAATGACCTCACTTCTTCCCTCCCTCCAGGCTCCGCCTCCTGAAGTCACCACAGCCGGTGGCCCAGTGTGCATACCAAGCCTTGAACACTGGAGACCCACGCCCAGCTCCACCATATGCAATTCCGAGAGTGAGAGAGAGAGAGAGAGAGAGAGAGAGAGAGAAGGAGACAGAGAGGGAGACAGAGAGAGGGAGAGGGAGGGAGCCCCGAGTAAACCTCACTACCTCCTCCAGGCCACTGCAAAGCCCCGCGCCTTGCTGCGCACCTGCAGAGGGTGGCTGTGCATATCCTGACTGTCCATGTCCCAACCACAGTGGCCCATTCCACAGGGTCACTCAATGCCATCTTCTCCTTGGGGCATGCGACTAGCAGGTGGCTTGGGACTTTGTTCAGCACCCAGTGGGCGGTGGGCATGACAGATGGAGCCGTCCCATGTGTTATGCGCCCTGCAGGGTGGGGCTCTGGCCGGTCACCGCAGTGTCTCTGTGAGTTACAGAGCTGTGATGTGCGAAGGGGACCATGTGCCACATGCACAGGTTTCGTAGACGATGCCGCATGTTGGGGAGCTCAGGGGAGCTCGGTGAGAGACCCCTTCCCAGCAGCAGCAGCTCGGGGTGCCCGAGGGTCTTCAGCTACTCCATCCCAGCTGCCTCAATGTCCCAAATGCACTCAGCTCCGTGAGCTCCCCTGGTCACACTGACCTTGGGGAGGAGCCAGAAGTCGTGTGGTGCCAGGAGACAAAGGTGGAGAAGGACACAGCCCGGCCCACGTGCCATGGCCCCTGGGGAATCTGAGCAGCCGAAGATACCCGAGCCCTGAGCTCTTCGGACCCTCTGCTCCTGTCCTCCTCCCTCCTTGCCCACCTTCTTCCTGAATCTGCAGGCCTGCGGATGGAACCCAGGGCCTTCACACTGACCTCCACCCCAGCCTCTTTTGTGTTTGCGCTTGGAGACAGGATGTCGTGAATTCACTGCGTTGCTCAGGCTGGGCTCCAGCTGGGGACCCTCTTCCCTCAGCCTCCCAGAGTGCTGGGATGGCAGGCGTGCCCCAGCCCGCCTGGCTCGTAACCTGTTATTTTTGTCCTCATTTTTGTTCAAGAAGGTGATGCACTGTTCATAACTGGAGTCGCCATGTTGCACAACAGATCCCCGAGACCCTTGGCTAGTCTCATGAAAGCTGTGTGTCCTTCGCTGGACACTCTCCAGCCCCGGAGACCACGGTTCTCTCTGCTTCTGTGAGATCCACTCTTTTAGACTCCACATACGGGTGAAGTTCCCTGGGTTTCTTCTCTTGCCATCATGTTCCCCAGGGCCACCCATAGTGCCAAGTATGACTTACCCCAGTCCTTTTCACGGGTGTGCAGCATTCCACCATTTGGGTCCACCATACCTTCCTTACCTCTTCATCTGTTGGGGGACACATCAGCGAATCCCATTTCTTGGCTGTTGTGAACACTGGCCTGCAGGTGTCTGTTGGACACGCTGATTTCATTTCCTTCATTTGCACACATCCTGACTTGTGAGATTGCTGAATCGGTAGACATTTTCACCACAGCGAGAATGGGTGAAAAATTGTCCAGGGGGGAAACTGAGTCCCCCGAGTGTGGAGGGATATGGGAGCATCTGGACAACAAGAGCGAGTTCAAGTGGGAAGGAAGGACATCAGTCTCACAGGGTCTCGCTGTGGAGCCTGGGTTGGCCAAGAACTCACGGCAATCCTCCTCCCTCAGCCTCCTGAGTGCAGCACTGACAGGTGCTGGCCAGACAAGAGATGCTGTGATCTCAGAGATGATTCCCAGGGGATTCTTTGCCCGACTGAAGACCTCCAGGACGTGTGAAGAACAACGCTGGGCTTGGTTTATGACCAATCATAACGGATGAGTTGAATTTTTTGTCCAGATGGTGTCAGCTGGAGTTTCTAACCCTGTGTCTGCCGGCCCCCGAGCTGGGCAGCACTGCGGTGCCCTCGTCCTGGGTGGGGACAGCGTGCTGGGTGGACATCAGGGCAGGAAAATTGAGGGACAAAGGGGCCAGGAGCTCAGGGTGTAGGGAGCAGCAGTGGGAATCACTTCCTATGGAAAGGAGGAGAATAGAGGGGTGGCAGCCACTGGAGTCAGAATATCCATGGAGCCAGTGATGCTGGGATTCAGGGACGTGGATGCTGAGAGAACACAGGACGGCTCCGCACATTCAGCCTGAGCTGCTGGGAAGAAAAGTGGCAGGGGCCGTGTTTATGGAGAAGGCTGTGGGGAGCTGGTGGGCTGCATGGGTCCATCGGGGCCGCCATATGCAATCCCACAGCCTGGGCATCTGACAGACAGCAGAGCTTGGTGCCCAGTCCTGGGGGCTGAGGTCCGCTGCACTGGTCTCTCCCTGTCTCACTCCATCGGGGCCGCCATATGCAATCCCACAGTCCATGCAGCTGACAGGCAGCAGAGCTTGGTGCCCAGTCCTGGAGGCTGAGGTCCAAGGTCCAGGCTTGGCAGAGCCTGTGTCTGGTGAGGCTGCTTCCGGGGTCACAGGTGGTGCCTTCACTGTGTCCTCACCTGGTGGAAGGCGGGGGCTCTCTGGGGTCTGTGAGGAGGACCCGAATCCTGTCCATGCGGCTCCACCCTCAGGACCCCAGCACCTCCCAGGGCCCCAGTCCTGACGCTACCGTGGGTGAGGACTCGGTATAGGGTTCTGTGGTCCATGCATACTGGCTGAGGTTTATTTCTTTCTTCTTTGAATTTACAAACAAGAATCACCTGCCTGAATTTCTTTGTGTCTGGCTTCCTTTGCTCACCATTTTGTTAGAAGCTGTTGTTTTTCATGGCTGCATATTATTCCAGGGTGGGCGTCGTTGCCTTTGTTTACTTTTCTGTCAGTAGACACTTAGCTGTTCTGGTGCCTGAGGTGTCAGCAGTGAACCTGCGTTCGGGGGAGTTGGACTCGTGTCCCTGTCTGTGTGTTTTTGCACAGGCTGTGCGCTGGGGACATCCAGCTGAGTCAGGAGTGAGGGACACAGGGTGGAGTTGGGGAGGCCCTGGCTTCGTCAATCGTCCGGGGCGGATGGAGCTGATGCCTTGGCGTTTGATGAGTGTCTGCAGGAGGCGAAGACAGCGTCCGTCCGCTCTCCTCCCAGCTGCATTTATTAAATTAAGGCTCGGGTGGAGTGCGAGCGGAAGGCCATCATTTTCATGCTGTTTACATACGACAGGGTCCCGGGGCGCCACTTACCCGGGGCCGTAAATGCATTAGGCGCGTGCATAACTCCCGTGATCGGCGGGCGGTGCGTGAGGCCATTAATTGATTTCTGATGGAGCAGACAGCAGCTCTGGGCCCACAGGGCCATGCTTTCTTGCAGCAGCCGGGACAGCAGGTCCCACGTGCCCGGCCCTTTGTATGTGACAGGGGCCTCTGCCGGTCCCCGGGGCCGTCGGCCTTTGTGCGGAGATCATTTGCATGCGGGCTGTGGGCAGATGCCCGACGCTGCTCTAGGCTTCCTTCCCTCTGGGTCGCCGTCCTGGGGGTCTCGCGTGGAATGGAAGCTCAGCGATGGGCAGCTCAATGGCCACGAGCCAGGGGCACTCAGGCGACGGCCCGGCCTCCCCGGCTGTGGGTTTCCTCGTGCCCAGCCCGCGTCTGTCCGGCCAGCGGGGCTTCCTGTCGGGGACACTTTGTCCGCAGGCTGCTGCTAGGGGTCGACTGCGGCTCATCGGTGACGCTGAGGGAAGTGGAATTTCCGGGGAGCAGACGGACAGGAGCAGAGGCAGCAGGGACGGGGTGTGAGCAATATGTGGAGAAACAGGAGCCCTGCGGTCTTTTCAGAGCTGCATGCGCGTTTGGGTACGGATCTGTGTCATGTCTACACACGGGGGCATTGCTCTCTACGCAAACACTGCATATGATCTCCACACACGCGCACACACACCGATCCGTCTGTCTGTCTGTCTGTCTGTCTGACTATTTATCATCTATTGACCTATCTCCGCCTTCTGGGTCTACTGAGGCCTTCACCTGATGACACCAGGCCCACCTCCAGTACGGAGTGTGACCCACCCCACTCTAGCCGCTGAGTGAGATGTTCACCTCGTGCCACCCCCAGAACACTCCCATGGGAACGTCTAGAATTAGGCCGAACGGCAGGTCTGGGTGCCAGTCCACTGGGCAGATGAAATTGGCCACTCCGGGAGGCGTCCGGGGCCATCAACTCAGCGGTGTTGGTGGAAGGGCTGAGCCAACGCTGGGTGAGGATGCGAGTTCTCCGGCCCCTTTTGAGATTGTCTGGGAGTTGGCTTCGCCCATGGCTGCTTTTCCTGTTGCTTCTCCTCGCCGCGGAATGCATCGGAGCCGGGCGGGGATCTTGGCTACTTTGCCTGGGGCGATTGCGTGTTCCGGTCTGGGACATTTCCAGGACTGCGGACGCCCACACGGGCACCCCATCTTTCGGACTCGAGGTGGACAGAAGCGCCAGGGACCTGTGGGCTGCATTTCCCCGGCAGTGCTCAGTGGACTGCAAACTGAGGGGAAGGCAATCTCACACACACACACCAAAGAAAAGAGAGACACTTTGCCAACCTGAAACGCTGGAGAAGCAGCAGTGGATGCACCTGCCAGAGCCAGGACGGGTCCCTGCACGACGGCCCCTCCCGAGCCGGCTGTCCTGGCCCTGGAGGCGGCAGGTGTGCGTTTGCACACACAGCTGACGGTCATCGACATGGGCTGCTGAAGGCGGATCCCGCGGGCCGCTGACGGGCAGGGCCTCCACCTTCATCCCGGGATTCCTCCGTGTCTGCACCCAGGAGCCCCGCCTGCTCTCCCTGCCGCCGGCTTCACGGATGAACACAGTCGTGGCTGACAGGCGCCGGTGTGGCCATGGATTTGTCATGAGCCTGAGGTCAGTGGACCTCAGTGTGCGGCTGCTGGAAGCAAAGACGTGTTACGCACGTGCCGACTCTCCCCGAGAGATGTAACCACTGCGTACTGCAGACGTGGGCCAATAGAAAAGTTATAAGTTTGAGCGAGGGCTCACTAAGTTTCTGGGCTCAAGCTTACGACCCTCCTGCCTCAGCCTTCCAGAGCACTGGGATGACAGGCATGCGCCCCCACACGGACTTCAGATGTGAAGTATTTGAACCGCAGCTTCACCTGGTCACGTGCCCCCTTATACCTTGCAAAATTTGCTTTTCGTGGGTGAGCAGGGGATGAGCACACATTCCCTTTTTTGGGGGCCCCAGTGTCTTTACTTCTGAGGGTCTGCTCTTTGCATCTTGGGGGGACCAGGCTGACTCCCTCCTGCGACCTGAGACAGAGAGAGAGAGAGAGAGAGAGAGAGAGAGAGAGAGAGAGACAGAGACAGAGAGACAGAGATAGAGAGACAGAGACAGAGAGACAGAGACAGAGACAGAGATAGAGACAGAGACAGACAGAGACAGAGAGACAGAGAGAGACACAGAGAGACAGAGACAGAGAGAGAGAGAGAGAGAGAGAGAGAGAGGTTTCTACTACGTGAAGCCTGCAGAACTGCAGCCCTCGCCAAGAGTGTGAGAGCCCAGACTTTCCTAGGAAGTTTTCCAAAGCCAGAGTGACCCATGAGGCAAGAGAAATCAATACCCGACCCCTCTTTCTTGCAGGAAAGGTAGAATTTGGCCAAGGCGATCGGCCAGGCAGTGTGAGGATGGAAGGGGCCAAAGCAATCGTCTGTCCTCCTCCTCCTCCTCCTCCATCTCCTTCTCCTCCATCTCCTCCTCCTCCATCTCCTCCTCCTCCATCTCCTCCTCCATCTCCTCCTCCTCCTCCTCCATCTCCTCCTCCATCTCTTCCTCCATCTCCTCCTCCATCTCCTCCTCCTCCATCTCCTCCTCCATCTCCTCCTCCTCCATCTCCTCCTCCATCTCCTCCTCCATCTCCTCCTCCTCCTCCTCCATCTCTTCCTCCTCCATCTCCTCCTCCTCTTCCTCCTCCATCTCCTCCATCTCCTCTTCTTCCATCTCCTCCTCCATCTCCTCCTCCATCTCCTCCTCCATCTCCTCCTCCTCCTCCATCTCCTCCTCCATCTCCTCCTCCATCTCCTCCTCCTCCTCCTCCATCTCTTCCTCCTCCATCTCCTCCTCCTCTTCCTCCTCCATCTCCTCCATCTCCTCTTCTTCCATCTCCTCCTCCATCTCCTCCTCCATCTCCTCCTCCATCTCCTCCTCCTCCTCCATCTCCTCCTCCATCTCCTCCTCCTCCATCTCCTCCTCCTCCATCTCCTCCTCCATCTCCTCCTCCATCTCCTCCTCCTCCATCTCCTCCTCCTCCATCTCCTCCTCCATCTCCTCCTCCTCCTCCTCCATCTCCTCCTCCATCTCCTCCTCCTCCTCCTCCATCTCCTCCTCCTCCATCTCCTCCTCTTCCATCTCCTCCTCCATCTCCTCCTCCTCCATCTCCTCCTCCTCCATCTCCTCCTCCATCTCCTCCTCCTCCTCCTCCATCTCCTCCTCCATCTCCTCCTCCTCCTCCTCCATCTCCTCCTCCATCTCCTCCTCCATCTCCTCCTCCTCCTCCTCCATCTCTTCCTCCTCCATCTCCTCCTCCTCTTCCTCCTCCATCTCCTCCATCTCCTCTTCTTCCATCTCCTCCTCCATCTCCTCCTCCATCTCCTCCTCCATCTCCTCCTCCTCCTCCATCTCCTCCTCCATCTCCTCCTCCTCCATCTCCTCCTCCTCCATCTCCTCCTCCATCTCCTCCTCCATCTCCTCCTCCTCCATCTCCTCCTCCTCCATCTCCTCCTCCATCTCCTCCTCCTCCTCCTCCATCTCCTCCTCCATCTCCTCCTCCTCCTCCTCCATCTCCTCCTCCTCCATCTCCTCTTCTTCCATCTCCTCCTCCATCTCCTCCTCCATCTCCTCCTCCATCTCCTCCTCCTCCTCCATCTCCTCCTCCATCTCCTCCTCCTCCATCTCCTCCTCCTCCATCTCCTCCTCCATCTCCTCCTCCATCTCCTCCTCCTCCATCTCCTCCTCCATCTCCTCCTCCTCCATCTCCTCCTCCTCCATCTCCTCCTCTATCTCCTTCTCCTCCTCCTCCTCCTCCTCCTTCTCCTCCTCCATCTCCTTCTCCTCCTCCTCCTCAACTGACTTCTTAACCACTTTTGCAGAACAATGAGAACAAGAAAGGAAAAAAAAGCCCTGGATGTTTACCAAGCCCATGCTTAGGGGCCCAGCGACAAGGCCACATCATCGTAATCTGAAGCAACGCGCACGCCCTGTTCCTTCATTGGGAGCCCGGCAAATCGGTGTAACACAACCCGGGAGCCTGGGGTGGGGGCCGGAGTCAGCCCAGTCACGCGCAGCCTGCACGGCCCCCTGTCACCCCGAGACTGAGGGCAGCCGGGCCCGGGGGACCCCGGGCTGCTGCGGTCACCTCCGTGTGGAGAGGAGTTTGCTTTTGCAATTGTGGGAAAGCAATTTGCATGGTCCCCGAGCTGTCACAGGGGGAGTGTTTTAAAATAATGTAATTATTGTCTTTGAAAGCCAAGACTGCATTCTCATTAGCATGTCTGCATGAAAAATAATGCTTTTTTTTGGCTGGCTGGCTGGGGGGTGGGGTTCCTGACACCGATTCTACTGGGAAAAGCCTGGAGCTTGAGATGTCCTGGGGTTCACACCTTTCCCGGTCGGCCTGACCGGGTGGCAGGGACGCGCACAAGCCTGGGGTTGCCTTCAGCTGCGCCAGCGCTGCGGGCTCCCGGAGCAGCAGGGTCAGGCCAGATGCCGATGGGGGGCGTTCCGCACAGCACATGCGATGGACGCTTAAGCGTTCTGCATCTCCAGGCGCCCGTGTCTGCAGCCGTACCACTCACGTTCCCCGTGGGGACTCAGTGCTCGCACAGAGCGCGGCCTCATCCTCCGTACGTGCCCTCCCACGCCCTCTCACCCCTTCCCATCTGAGAAAGATCTGTCTCTCTACTTGCTAATTTCACCCTTTTGTGTTGCTCTTTATTTATGCTTTGGGTTTCTCATAGAAGAGAAAGCATGGGATATGGAAGCTCGTGAGTCTGGTTTATTTCACTAACATTGTGGTCTCAAGGTGCACCCATTTTCCCACACATGACTCAAGCTCCTCCTTCTTCAGGGCAGTGTAGTACTCCATTGTGTGCAAACACATTTTCTTTATCCATCATCTGCTGATGGACACACAGGCTGCTTCCGAGATCCAGCTATTGTGAGTTGCGCTGCTGCACACACGGCTGTGCACGGATCCTCGTGATGTGATGGATACGGGGTTTTTCTCATGGGAGAAATTTAGCAGTTGCCGCCGAGTTGCCAGTGTGTAACAAGCCTGGCGGGGGCCGGAGTCAGCGGTCCATCAGCGCCTCTCTCTTGTTCTAGAAGCTCCTCATCCCCGCACGGAGGTCCCCATTCACCATCACCCCCCATCCCCCTTCCCCAGACTTGGGCAACCAAGAATCCACTTCCTGTCTCAGGGTTTGCCTGTCCTGGAATTTCATGGACGGGGTCCTATCACCCTCAGCTTCCGTGTGCACCTGGCTTCTCTCATTTCAGCCTGATGTTTGCAAGCTTCTTCCACACCGTGGCACGAATCAGAACTCTGTCCCTTTTCATGGCTAAATAATATTCCCCCTCATGTGAGGACCACATTCTGTTCCTCCCGAAATCCATCCTCGTGCGGACACGTGTATCGTCTGCTTTGTTCGGGTGCTGTGAGCTGTGCTGCTGTGAATATTTGGTCACAGCTCGCTAGCGGGGATGTGCCTTCGGTCCTCTGCAGCCTCCTTCTGCGCTCCGATATTTGCTGCTCTTCTCCCTGCAGGGCCCCCGGGGGCAGCAGCCTCTGCTGGCAAAGAGCTACGCCCAGCCGTGGGGATGGAAGCGCAGGTTTCCGTGTGGAGAACGGATAGGAGGTGGCGGCTTCTCCACAGAGATCCCATCTGTCCCAGGAAGAACAGCCGTCAGGAAATCGAGAAATGGCAGACGCCCGTGAGGCCCCGGGAAAGGGCGCCTTCTGCATTGCTGGGGAGAGAGCAACTTAGTACGAGCACTGTGCGGTCAGTGCGGAGCCTCCTCAGAACGCTAGAACCGGAGATTCCAGGGGGTCCAGCTGCCCCCCTTCCTGGTATCCTCCTGCAAGGGTTAAAGCCATCATATATCACAGCAACCCATGAACACCCGTGTTTATAGCAGCTCAACTCACAATAGCTGAACCTTGGAAGCAGCCTCTCTGTCCATCAGCAGATCAATGGATAAAGAAAACGCGTTTACACACAGTGGAGTACGACTGTGCCCCGAACAAGGATAAGCTCGAGTCATGTGTAGGAAAATGGATGCAGCTGGAGGCCATGATGCTAAGTGAAATAATTCAGGCACATGAGCTTCAGTATCACGTGGTTTCTCTTCTATGGAAAAGCCAAAGTGTGAATAAAGAACACAATAAAAGGCAGATGGTAGGAAGGAGGGAGACGGATCTTTCTCAAAGGGGAAGGGGACCGAGAGAGAGCGGGCGTGGAGGGGAAGGGACGTGAAAACAATGCAGCCGCTCTGTGTGCGTGCAGCGGCTCCCGCGAGGAACGCGACCAGCGGACCAGTGTGCGCTGCAGACAGGGCGCCTGCAGATAAAGGCTGAGCCAAGAGGATGAAGATTCCTGTCCCTTCAAGCCGTGCCTCTGCACTGCCCGCGGTCCCATCCCTTCGGGGAGGCAGAAGGGGGCGGGCGCCTGGTTTGGGGGATCCCCGCCCACCGCCGGGCCCATTGGTCGCTGGTTTACCAGACGCGTAACAAAGAGATGAGAACAGGGAGGAAAGGTGACAAATCACAGCGGCAGGCATCTCGCCGGCCCGGCCCGCCCGGCTGCCAGGCTGATGACCTCTTTCTGGGAATCGTGCTCCGCACATGAAAGGAATGGCAGGCTCCGGGGCTTTGATCCTCAGCTTATGGTAATGACGCGGCTCATGTAAAATGCATGCCCGGCTCCTCCTGGTGGAGCAAGGACTGCTAATTACTCCGCCTGCCTGAGAGGGAGGCCGCGGTGGCCTGGCCGGAAGGAGGAGAAGAGGGGAGGAGAGAGCCCGGGTCCGGCGGCCCAATGATGGGTCGCTCCCCGCAGCAACATGTGGCCCTGCGTCCCTGTCCCCTGGGGGGCCAAGCCCCCCGCCCTTTCTTTCTTAGGTTTAGCTCTGAGACAGGGTCTCGCTAAGTCTCTAAGTGACCCAGGCTGTTCACTCTGAGATCCTCCTGCCTCAGCCTCCCAGAGTGCTGGGGTGACAGACGTGCAGCACCCCACGAGGCTAGAGCGGGCATTTCCAAGCAGGGCTCGGGCATCAGAATGAGGCAGGCGCCAGGGACTCCCGCAGCCGCTCAGACGCCAGACACCCGCCCAGGCCCAGCGCTGGCCTTGGGGCCCTGGGCGCCCGGGAATCTCCCTGCCGCTTTCAGTCCCACCTTCAGCCCCAGCCTTGAATTTCCCATGATCGACGGGCTTCCTAAGGTGCCCGGGTTGAGAGCCAGGACCCCACGGCACCCCTCGAACTCACACCTTCTCTGAGTCCACGCCCTGGCGGAGGCTCTGGCCAGGGCCTGTCCACAACGGTCGCACGGGAGTCCTCGTGGAGACGTGGCATCCTCAAGGTGTGTGGTCGCTCTGTCTGCCTCTCTCCTCTCCGCTCCCCTGAAGGGCCGACGTAAGTCCCCCCGAGCCCAGCGTGAGGGTGCACGCCTTCATCTCAGCACTCTGGGAGGCTGAGGCAGGAGGATCTCAGATGTGAGCCCAGCCTGAGGCGCTGAGCCATAAGCGAGACCTTGACTCCAAATTAGAAAGAGCCAGGAGGGAGCTAAGGGCGCAGGTCCTGAGTCCAGGCCCAGTAGTGCAGGAAAAGCAAATCCCCCAGCGAGGGACTGACACAGAAGGGATCAGCCCCAGAAACAGGACTGGGTCCCCGAAGGTGGTTCTGCTGCCCAGGCTCTCCTCCCAGTGCTGCACACATAAATGCGAGATCCGCTGTTGTCAGATTCAGCGTGGCGAGGCCCCTTGATTGCTAAAAATCTAATCCTCACGCGAGACCCAGGAGCCCATTTCCCCAGAGCTGGCTCACGATCCACGGCTTTTGCAAAATACAGAGTCCGTCGGTGCCGACTAATAAAGAAAGCGCGGACAAACTTGTGGGTTTAATTTAGCTGTTGCTCCCTCTCCCCTAAGTAGGGAAGACTCATCATAAAACCCTTCGTCCCAGAGCACTGGACGAGGCAGAGAGAAAGACACAGGGACCGGGCTGGAGACCCGGGCTGGGACACATGCAGAGGGCACAGGGTGGGAGCAAGGCCTGCAGGCTCCTCTGTCTGCTGACCTCTGGGTGCGCATCCACCCACCTGTCATCTATCTGTCTGTCTATATCTATATCTATATCTATATCTATATCTATATCTATCTATATCTATATTTATCTATCTATGCATTACCTCTATTATCCATCCATCCACCCACCCATCCACCCACCCATCCAACCATCCACCCACCCATCCATCCACTCATCCACCCATCCATCCACCCATCCATCTATCCACCCACCCGTCCATCCATCCATCCAACCACCCATCCACCCATTGATCCACCCACCCATCCACCCATCCATCCATCTATCCACACACCCATCTATCCACCCATCCATCCGCCCATCCACCCAACCATCCATCCGCCCATCCACCCATCCATCCACCCATCCATCCATCCATCCACCCACCCATCCACCCAACCATCCACCCACCCATCCACCCATCCATCCACCCATTCACCCATTCACCCATCCATTTGTCCATCCATCCATCCACCCATCCATCCACCCATCAATCCACACACCCATCCATCCATCCACCCAACCATCCACCCACCCATCCACCCATCCATCCACTCAACCACCCATTCACCCATCCATTTGTCCATCCATCCATCCAACCACCCATCCACCCATTGATCCACACACCCATCCATCCATCCACCCATCTACCCACGTGGTCCCTGTCTCTTCCCTGGCCCTGTCTCTGCAGGTCCCTCCCGTGCACAGATCTCTCCCCTCCATGTCACGTGGGTCATGGGTGGAAAGGTCTCTGGGCTGGGCCTGGCCACCCCCGTGGGTCATGACCGTAGCGCTCTGGACCTTGTCCCCATGTCCAGGAGCCACGTTTGGAGAGAGGGAAGTTTCCTGACACTTGGGTTCTTGTGTGGGGTTGGGGGGCTCCAGTGATGGTGCTGAGGGTGTATGGAGAGACAGTGGCTGCTTCCACCTTGTGGGAAACCTTCAAAAATGACCTACCCCAGGGTGTGGACTGGCCAACCCTTTCCAAAGACAGGTACAGGGAGTCTCAGGGGACAAAGCAAAACAGTGCTAGGGTTCTCATCACCACAACTCAGGAGTGAGCAAGAAAGGTGAGGTGTAAAGAAAGGAAAAGAAAAACAGGTCGTGTGGTGGTGCAGGCCTGTCATGCCGGCACTCAGGAGGCTGAGGCAGGAGGAGCCCCGGTTCCTGCCCAGCTGGGCAACTTAGTGATTTTATGGGACCCTGTCTCAATGAAAACGTAAACAAATCCAGTGTGGGGTGAATTTTTCTATCCAGCTATCAGCTGCAGAAGCTCTCTGCCATGTGGTCATGCGGTCTTCGCGCGTATTGAAGACGACCGGAGGAAATCCTGCTATGGGCAAGCTCCCTTCTCTCTTCCTTCCTGTTTCCAATCCTGGTTCTCCGTGCACAATGACAGCTTTCATCGTGGGCAGTCACTGCCTGGACAGAACTCGGCTGCACTTTTCTTTCTTCCTGCCTCTGAATGAAACTTTTTATTTTGAGGAACTTGGTGACCCTCGCTGCCGTCCTAAGGAAGGAAACAGAGCCGTGTCCCGTGCCCTGTGCCTGGCTTCCGGGGTGCCAACGTCGTGCAGAAACTGCAGTGCGACTCTGAGCCCGACGCCCAGGAGGATGCTTGTGTCATTTGCGTGTAAAAGGACACATGGACAACCTGCCAGAGAGGAAGTTAATCAGACACTCGAGCTTCGCTATCGTGCAGCTTCTCTGATAGGAGAAAAAAGAAAGCAGAGTAAGAGGTGGATAGCAGGAAACAGCGAAAGAAAGGTCTGCAGGCGGAGGAGGAGGGCAGGGTGGTTAACGCAACCCCCTGGGTTCCACGCGCACGCGGTGCGTCCCGCAAACAGGCACTAAGGCAAGCGGAGGAAAACAGTGTTCACAGTTTCCCAAAGGGGCTTTCTGCACCGACCCATTTGCAGGCTGGCCTCTCCGCTCTCAGGCTCCAGCCAGCACTAATACGTCTGAGATTTCTTTCTCTCTTCGAGAGAGGCCCAGGCTGCTTCCTGTGGCGACAGCTCTTTCTCCACTTTTTATTTCGTTTTACTTTTTATTTTGACACAGGGCCTCATTAAGTTGCTGCATTGCCCAGGCTGGGTGGGAACATGCGATCCTCCTGCCTCAGCCTCCGGAGTGCTGGGGTGACAGGCATGAGCCACGGCACCTGATCTGCACTGCTGGGTCCTGCCACAGCTGTAAGTTCAGTTTTTCTGCTCTGTAAGAGTCGTATCGTGTGACTGCGGTGACATTGCCGGCTGTGAGGTGCGGGAAGGAGCCTCAGGCGCAAATATGGGCAGATGGAGAAAGGAAGCAAATGGGGATCGTGCCCCGGAACCTGCAGAAGAAACGGCGACAGACACCCAGGACTTCCGACTTCCGGAACGGGAAGGTCATAAACGTGCGTTTAGGTCGCTATCTTCGTGGAGCAGTAGCAAAGAAACTCAGTTGGGTGAATTACTGGCTCCATTTTCTGGCGTCCTTTGATGCCACCCAAAGTCACTGTGATCTTGAAATGCCCAGGAGTGAAAGTGAGAATCCCCCAAATCCATGCTGAGTCCTCACCCACGGTGGCGTCAGGACTGGGGCCCTGGGAGGTGCTGGGGTCCTGAGGGTGGAGCTGCATGGATGGGATCCGCGTCCTCCTCACAGACCCCAGAGAGCCCCCCGCCTCCCACCAGGTGAGGACACAGTGAAGGCGCCACCTGGGACCCGGGAAGCAGCCTCACCAGACACGGGCTCTGCCAAGCCTGGACCTTGGACCTCAGCCCTCAGGACTGGGCACCAAGCCCCGCTGTGTGTCAGCCGCCCGGGCTGTGGGATTGCATATGGCGGCCTGAGTTGAGCAGTGAATGGTGAGGATCTGGGTTCCCCAGGTAGGAGCTGTAGCCAGGGTGTTGCTGGGGCTCTGGACTCAGCCTGCATCAGGAACTGAGGTCTTGGAACACCTGCCCCAGCCACCTGTGCCTGGGTGTCTCATTGATCGCGGATTTATGAATGCGCACCCCTCTGTGGCCCATGACGCTGGAGAGAGGGTGTCACACAGATGCCTTCCAGACCCCGTGTGTGCAGTGGGTGCTTCCGCCCTTGGATATTTACAACCAGCGTAGGAAGCATCCTCAGCCTAACAATCACTGCGTCCGAGCAGGGTGTGGGGGTGCAGGCCTGTCATCCCGGCTCCCTGGGAGGCTGAGGCAGGAGGAACCGAAGGACGAGCCCAGTCTGGGAAACAACTTAGTGAGACTCTGTTTCAAAATAAAACAGAAAACTGGTTTGGGGATGCAGCTGGGTGTGAAGCCCCTGAGTTCAATCCTCAGTACTGCAAAAGGGGGTGGGGGAGATTGTCTTGAGACATCCAGTGTAAGCCCAACAGCCATTTTTTTTCTTTGGTCCCTGGGATCGAACTCGGGTCCTTGCGCGTGCACAGCAGGCGGCGAAACCACTGAGCTAAATCCCTGGCCTCCAACAACCAATTTTATTGTCACATTTTCTATTCATTTGTTTGAGTCTAAAATGAGCCAGGGTCACTGCAGCCCCAATGAGGCACCCACCCGAGGGATGCGTCCCTCCTGATCATTCCCAGATTTCATCAGGTTTCCAGCATTGCTGGGTTTTGAGCATTTAGCATTTTTGTCAGAGAATGTGGAGACAGCACGGTGTCGTCGACAGTGACGTCACCGCGATGAGCAGATCCGGGGCTGGATTTTGACAGAGAGGGAAAGGGAAGGGGGGAGGGAGAAAGAGGAAGAAAGGCTTCCTAAGTCAGGGAAGGAAAACAAGAAGAGGAAAACTGGCTCGGAGGATCTGAGCTCAGAGCAGGGGGAGCACAGAGCAAGCTCAGGGGCTCTGTCCGGGCTTCGTGATCAGAGCCAGTCCGGGGCCCTACTTCTGACTGGCAGGAAATCGACTGGGACTCGGCCCCTGAGCTCGGCGGCTGGAGGCATCTTCAGGGCTGGGGACCGAGCTGGGACTGCCGAGGGCGCAGTGTCCACGCCTGCTCTCAGGGATGCCGGGCTGAAGGCTAGCGGCTCACAGCCTGAAGCTGCCCCTGCTCCTCCTCCTCCATCTCCCCCTCCTCCTCCATCCCCTCCTCCTCCATCTCCTCCTCCTCCATCTCCTCCTCCATCTCCTCCTCCTCCTCCATCTCCTCCTCCTCCACCTCCTCCTCCTCCATCTCCTCCTCCATCTCCTCCTCCTCCATCTCCTCCTCCTCCATCTCCTCCTCCATCTCCTCCTCCATCTCCTCCTCCTCCTCCATCTCCTCCTCCATCTCCTCCTCCTCCTCCATCTCCTCCTCCTCCATCTCCTCCTCCATCCCCTCCTCCTCCATCTCCTCCTCCTCCATCTCCTCCTCCTCCATCTCCTCCTCCATCCCCTCCTCCTCCTCCATCCCCTCCTCCTCCTCCATCTCCTCCTCCTCCATCTCCTCCTCCATCTCCTCCTCCATCTCCTCCTCCATCTCCTCCTCCATCTCCTCCTCCTCCACCTCCTCCTCCATCTCCTCCTCCATCTCCTCCTCCATCTCCTCCTCCATCTCCTCCTCCTCCATCTCCTCCTCCATCTCCTCCTCCATCTCCTCCTCCTCCATCTCCTCCTCCTCTCTCCTCCTCCATCTCCTCCTCCATCTCCTCCTCCATCTCCTCCTCCTCCTCCATCTCCTCCTCCTCCTCCATCTCCTCCTCCATCTCCTCCTCCATCTCCTCCTCCTCCACCTCCTCCTCCATCTCCTCCTCCTCCACCTCCTCCTCCTCCATCTCCTCCTCCTCCTCCTTCTCCTCCTCCATCTCCTCCTCCATCTCCTCCTCCATCTCCTCCTCCATCTCCTCCTCCTCCATCTCCTCCTCCATCTCCTCCTCCATCTCCTCCTCCTCCATCTCCTCCTCCTCCATCTCCTCCTCCTCCTTCTCCTCCTCCATCTCCTCCTCCATCTCCTCCTCCATCTCCTCCTCCATCTCCTCCTCCATCTCCTCCTCCTCCATCTCCTCCTCCATCTCCTCCTCCATCTCCTCCTCCATCTCCTCCTCCTCCATCTCCTCCTCCTCCTTCTCCTCCTCCATCTCCTCCTCCATCTCCTCCTCCATCTCCTCCTCCATCTCCTCCTCCTCCATCTCCTCCTCCATCTCCTCCTCCATCTCCTCCTCCTCCATCTCCTCCTCCTCCATCTCCTCCTCCTCCTTCTCCTCCTCCATCTCCTCCTCCATCTCCTCCTCCTCCATCTCCTCCTCCTCCTTCTCCTCCTCCATCTCCTCCTCCATCTCCTCCTCCATCTCCTCCTCCTCCTCCTCCATCTCCTCCTCCTCCATCTCCTCCTCCATCTCCTCCTCCATCTCCTCCTCCATCTCCTCCTCCTCCTCCTCCATCTCCTCCTCCTCCATCTCCTCCTCCATCTCCTCCTCCTCCATCTCCTCCTCCATCTCCTCCTCCATCTCCTCCTCCATCTCCTCCTCCATCTCCTCCTCCTCCATCTCCTCCTCCATCTCCTCCTCCATCTCCTCCTCCATCTCCTCCTCCTCCATCTCCTCCTCCATCTCCTCCTCTATCTCCTCCTCCTCCATCTCCTCCTCCTCCATCTCCTCCTCCATCTCCTCCTCCATCTCCTCCTCCATCTTCTCCTCCTCCTCTCCCTCCTCCTTCTCCTCCTCCATCTCCTCCTCCATCTCCTCCTCCATCTCCTCCTCCATCTCCTCCTCCACCTCCTCCTCCTCCATCTCCTCCTCCATCTCCTCCTCCATCTCCTCCTCCACCTCCTCCTCCTCCATCTCCTCCTCCTCCATCTCCTCCTCCATCTCCTCCTCCATCTCCTCCTCCTCCATCTCCTCCTCCATCTCCTCCTCCTGTATCTCCTCCTCCATCTCCTCCTCCTCCTCCATCTCCTCCTCCTCCATCTCCTCCTCCATCTCCTCCTCCATCTCCTCCTCCTCCATCTCCTCCTCCATCTCCTCCTCCATCTCCTCCTCCACCTCCTCCTCCTCCATCTCCTCCTCCATCTCCTCCTCCATCTCCTCCTCCATCTCCTCCTCCTCCATCTCCTCCTCCATCTCCTCCTCCATCTCCTCCTCCACCTCCTCCTCCTCCATCTCCTCCTCCATCTCCTCCTCCATCTCCACCTCCTCCTCCTCCATCTCCTCCTCCATCTCCTCCTCCTCCTCCATCTCCTCCTCCATCTCCTCCTCCATCTCCTCCTCCTCCTCCATCTCCTCCTCCATCTCCTCCTCCATCTCCTCCTCCTCCTCCTCCTCCATCTCCTCCTCCATCTCCTCCTCCTCCATCTCCTCCTCCATCTCCTCCTCCATCTCCTCCTCCATCTCCTCCTCCTGTATCTCCTCCTCCATCTCCTCCTCCTCCTCCATCTCCTCCTCCTCCATCTCCTCCTCCATCTCCTCCTCCATCTCCTCCTCCTCCATCTCCTCCTCCATCTCCTCCTCCATCTCCTCCTCCACCTCCTCCTCCTCCATCTCCTCCTCCATCTCCCCTCCTCCTCCATCTCCTCCTCCTCCATCTCCTCCTCCATCTCCTCCTCCATCTCCTCCTCTATCTCCTCCTCCTCCATCTCCTCCTCCTCCATCTCCTCCTCCTCCATCTCCTCCTCCATCTCCTCCTCCATCTCCTCCTCCATCTCCTCCTCCTCCATCTCCTCCTCCATCTCCTCCTCCATCTCCTCCTCCATCTCCTCCTCCTCCATCTCCTCCTCCATCTCCTCCTCTATCTCCTCCTCCTCCATCTCCTCCTCCTCCATCCCCTGGTCCTCCTCCTCCATCTCCTCCTCCATCTCCTCCTCCATCTCCTCCTCCATCTCCTCCTCTATCTCCTCCTCCTCCATCTCCTCCTCCTCCATCTCCTCCTCCATCTCCTCCTCCATCTCCTCCTCCATCTCCTCCTCCATCTCCTCCTCCTCCATCTCCTCCTCCATCTCCTCCTCTATCTCCTCCTCCTCCATCTCCTCCTCCTCCATCTCCTCCTCCATCTCCTCCTCCATCTCCTCCTCCATCTTCTCCTCCTCCTTCTCCTCCTCCATCTCCTCCTCCATCTCCTCCTCCATCTCCTCCTCCATCTCCTCCTCCTCCATCTCCTCCTCCATCTCCTTCTCCTCCTTCTCCTCCTCCATCTCCTCCTCCATCTCCTCCTCCATCTCCTCCTCCATCTCCTCCTCCTCCTTCTCCTCCTCCATCTCCTCCTCCATCTCCTCCTCCATCTCCTCCTCCATCTCCTCCTCCTCCATCTCCTCCTCCATCTCCTCCTCCATCTCCTCCTCCATCTCCTCCTCCATCTCCTCCTCCTCCATCTCCTCCTCCATCTCCTCCTCTATCTCCTCCTCCTCCATCTCCTCCTCCTCCATCTCCTCCTCCTCCATCTCCTCCTCCATCTCCTCCTCCATCTCCTCCTCCATCTCCTCGTCCATCTCCTCCTCCTCCATCTCCTCCTCCATCTCCTCCTCTATCTCCTCCTCCTCCATCTCCTCCTCCTCCATCTCCTCCTCCTCCATCTCCTCCTCCATCTCCTCCTCCATCTCCTCCTCTATCTCCTCCTCCTCCATCTCCTCCTCCTCCATCTCCTCCTCCATCTCCTCCTCCTCCATCTCCTCCTCCTTCTCCTCCTCCATCTCCTCCTCCATCTCCTCCTCCATCTCCTCCTCCATCTCCTCCTCCATCTCCTCCTCCATCTCCTCCTCCTCCATCTCCTCCTCCATCTCCTCCTCCATCTCCTCCTCCTCCATCTCCTCCTCCTCCATCTCCTCCTCCATCTCCTCCTCCATCTCCTCCTCCTGCATCTCCTCCTCCATCTCCTCCTCCATCTCCTCCTCCATCTCCTCCTCCATCTCCTCCTCCTCTTCCTCCTCCTCCATCTCCTCCTCCATCTCCTCCTCTATCTCCTCCTCCTCCATCTCCTCCTCCTCCATCTCCTCCTCCATCTCCTCCTCCATCTCCTCCTCCATCTCCTCCTCCATCTCCTCCTCCTCCATCTCCTCCTCCATCTCCTCCTCCATCTCCTCCTCCTGCATCTCCTCCTCCATCTCCTCCTCCATCTCCTCCTCCATCTCCTCCTCCATCTCCTCCTCCATTTCCTCCTCCTCCATCTCCTCCTCCTCCTCCATCTCCTCCTCCTCCATCTCCTCCTCCTTCTCTATCTGCTCTTCTGTAACCCTGACCCCAGATTGAGCGTGCACTGCTTTGGGGCATGCATAGTGGCATCCTCCTTCCTTCTCCAAGCTCCCTTGCTGGCTCTGACCGTGTTTTTCCTTACACTGATTAGTCTTGATACTGAAATTCGTGAGACTGCATATTTTTGCAGGGCTCTGGACCCAAGAACATGTTGCCCCTCCACATCCCTTTAAAAGCACCCGACAAGGTGCCGTCCTGTAAAGTACCCTATGTGGGGCTCATAAAAGCCAACCCTAGAGTGGGGGATTGGGGCTGGGCCGGCCCCGCGGCCTCTCATTCGGTTTAGGCCCCAGCTTTGATGTCAGCTTTTCCTAGGTGAAAAATAAAATCCCGGGGCCCGCTTCGAGTTAATGGCCGCCTGTGTTTTAAAGTTCTGTCTCTTGTGGGATCATTTGCCATTTAATAGGGTGTCAGATTTGTTTCCCAAGCCCCCTAAAGGTTACTGTTGTTGCAGACGCAAGCGGGTGCCTCGTCCCGTCAATGGGGCTGTGTTCTCAGGTGATTCAGGGCCGGCCGGGTCTCTGCGGAGCTTCATTCCAGCCTATGTGCGGGGGGAGAGGAGCGAGCCTTCGGGGTGGCTAACTGCTTGCCCATGGGCGGGAGGGAGCGGCCGGGCTTCGCACGTAGTAAATAACCTGCCAGGCGCCCGGGTCCTGGGCTCACGGATGTGGAAACGTCCCGAGCAGTGAGCCGCCCATAAACCTGTCTGCAGTTAGCCGGGGTTGGAGGCTCGGGGTTCTGACGGTTTGCTTCCGCCACGGGCCGTGGCCCTGAGGCGGGGACCAGGCTGGAGCAGGCGCAGCAGGTCCCTTGAAGCCACCCTTCCTCCCTCGGGGAAGCTGTTTCCCGGGGACCTGTAAGGCCCCAAGCCCGGGAGAAGAACAGCAGGGCCTCAGGGAGTCTGGGGATGGAGCTGTCCCCTCACCCGGGCCGGGAGGGGGCCTTGGGGTAAAGAACTGGTCCAGGAGCTGTGGAGGCCGGGACTGACCAGCGGCTGGGGACACGGCCTCCACCGGGCAAGGCCGGGGCTTGTGGCCGACTGGATGGGACTCTGTCGGCCCTGCCCCGGTGACCTCTCTGACCCTCATCTGCTCCTGGGGTTCCCCAGCAGTGATGTCGGACTCCGAGCCCCATCCCTGACCTCTGCATGTAACCTCCAACCCCAACCCCACCCTGTGACCCCAGCCGCCATGCCTGACCCTGATCCTCACCTTGTGGCGTTCGGCAGCGACCTCTGAGCCCAAGCTCCACGCCGTGAGCTCCAGACATGACTCTGCCCTCCTCTCTCCACCTCGAACCTGCAGGTGACGGGGGACTCGGGCCCACGCTCGGGGCCTCAGAGGTGACCTGTGACCCTAGTCCCCACCTGTGGCTGGAGCCAGGGACTCTGACCTATGACCTCTGACCCGACCTTTTTCCCAGGGTGCTGCTTCTCCTCGGACTCACGTTTCCCGGAGAGGCGCCTGTCTGGGGCTTGCTGGGCAGTCAGCCAACAATTGGCAAAAAATTTTAAGAGTTAGGCAACCCCCACCAGCAGGGCATCGGGAGACACACGCACAGCCCCGGTGAGAAGGAAAAGGGGAAGCTGGACAATAGCTCACCAGGGCCTGGCAGCCTGGAGCGGTCTAGGCAGGTTGGGTGGAGACCCGAGGGAGCCCTCTGCCCCTTCCGCTGAGATTTGATTCCTTTCAGCCCCGGAACCTGGAGAAAGATGCAGCGCCCCAGGGAAAAGGCAGGGCGCAGACTGGGAGGTGGACTTTGCACCGTGTCCTGACTGCAGCCTGTGTGGGAACACTCCACACCCAGGACTGCCAGTTCCGACGGCCCTGCGTCCTTCTGCCTTTCCGGTGGGCAGACACCACAGCAGCCACAGCAGTCTCCAGGATGGTGCACGTTCAAGGCTCGAGTCTGCAGGGGTTGGATGTCTTCATGTTTTAGAAATCGGAGGAGAAAGAGTCCAAGCGGGACACGCGGCAGCTGTAACGCTGAAATGTGAGGAGGGGAGGAAAACTGGGAAGGCTGCGCTTGAGCTTGTACAACTGTGAGGCCTCTAGGTCTTATCTCTTGCACATGTTAGGGTTTGAGTCAAAAATGTCCCCCAGAAGTTTCCTGCTCAGAGCTGGGCTTTGGGAGGTGACCGGGTCAGGGGGCTCTGTGCTCGTCTGTGGATCATCATGGATGAGCTCCTGGTGAATGAGCTGTAGGAGGTGGGGCCTGGCTGGAGGAGCTCACTGGGGTGTGACCTGGAAGGGTGAGTTCTTGTCCCAGCTCCTCCCTTCTCTCTCTGCTTCCTGTCTGCCAGGATGTGAGGATCTTTCATCCCCTAAGCCCGTCCACCATGATGTTCCTGACTTGGAGCAGCCAACCATGGACTGAACCCTCTGAGACCACTGGAGCAGCTGACCATGGACTGAACCCTCTGAGATCACTGGAGCAGCCGACCATGGACTGAACCCCCTGAGACCATGAGCCAAATTAAACCTTTCCCCCTTCAAGGTATTCCGTCCTAGTAATAGAAAGCTGATGGATGCAATCTACATTCCCCTCTTCAAGGTAAAGAGAGTCATGCCAGCCCAGGTGCCTTACACACTGATGAATTCAGGGCACGCTTGACCTCTCCTTACTTTGTGATGTCTACAGGGGAAAATTAGGGTCATGGAAATTTAGTCCACACAGAACACATTGCTGGAGGCCATAGCAGAGGAGCAAGCGGTGGACAAACCAAAGAACCCTAAAAATAAAATAGTCATTGATGCCAAAGTAATAACAGCAAACAGAGCAGTTCTGTTCTCTGTGCCGTATTTTGTTTGTGCAGATGTCTTTGAGGTTGATGATCAAAGAACCCAAAAAGGTGAGCACTTAATTATTTGTCCTTAATTGTAATACTCATTAAGAATTCTGCCCTCCTCATTAGCATATCATAAGGCATCTTTCTTATGCAGATAGAAATTATGGAGATGTGGTTCCTCTTTCTCTGGGCATTGGTTAGTGAAATGAATTCTCAGCCCGTGTCTGAAATGCAACATAAGGTCACATGGGCAAGGCTCCATCCGCTCTGTCTGGGGTGGCTGCCGAGGAAAGACCTGAGGGTTTCTGTGGGTGGCAGGAATTTGTAGGGTGGGGATCAAGCTGGAGGCATCTTCTAACATTTCCACAATGACTCATAGGCCACGAGGCAGATGTGGCTACACGTATTCCTGGGATGACATTCCATGCATCGCACTGGTCAAAGGGCCGGTGTAGCACTGGATTAGTCAGCTCAGGCCGCCATATGCAATCCCACAGCCCGGGCGGCTGACAGACAGCAGGGCTTGGTGCCCAGTCCTGGAGGCTGAGGTCCACTGCACTAGTCTGTCCCTGTTTCAGTCCAATGGGGCCGCCATATGCAATCCCACAGCCCGGGCGGCTGACACACAGCAGAGCTTGGTGCCCAGTCCTGAGGGCTGAGGTCCGAGGTCCAGGCGTGGCAGAGCCCGTGTCTGGTGAGGCTGCTTCCCAGGTCACAGGTGGCGCCTTCACTGTGTCCTCACCTGGTGGAAGGCGGGGGCTCTCTGGGGTCTGTGAGGAGGACGTGTATCCCATCCTCGAGGCTCCACCCTCAGGACCTCAACACCTCCCCGGGCCCCAGTCCTGACACCACCTTGGGGTGAGGACTCAGCATGGGCACTTTAGGAGCACAGAACTATCCAGGACTAGCACTGTCTGCATGCGATATGCTCATCTTACATGAGCTCTTTGAGATCTGGGTGGAGAAAGTCAGGGACAGCCAAAGTCATACAAATAAATGGATGCTTGACAAGGACTCCAATTCCGGGCACAGGGCTCCTGCATCCATATCAGAGCTTGAACTGAGGACCCTGAGGACCTGCGCCCTGTAAGATGGGCTCTCAGAAAGGGCTTTAGAAAGCCATAACCCTGCCAGAACGATGCAGATAAGAAAGAAGAGCCCAGAGTGGGCATGCAAGGCTGTGATTCCCGCTCTCTGGGAGGCTGAGGCAGGAGGGCCTTGTCCCCAGACCTTCCTCTGATTCCCTCTGCAGGGGCCCTGCTTCCAGTCAGGTCCCATCCCGGGTCCTGGGTGTTTGGACCTCAATGTAGCATTTTGGGGGCATCGTCATTTGGCCGACTCTTCTTCACAAGTTGTTCATAACTTTTATTAAGGAAAATATAGCGGAGTGGCATGATTGTGTTGATCGGTTGATCAATCTCTGCTTGCTGATGATGAAGGCGGGTTGATGTGCGCTATCCGATGATGGTGACAACCCTCTGTGGAGGATAAGTCAGGCTGGTCCTGCCCACAAAGAGGGGGACTGGCCCCCCAACGTCGTGAGCGAGTGTGTCTGCTCTCTGGCTGTATTCCCGGCCTGATCTACATTACATTTCCCTTGCACACCAACTCCGTGTGATCTTCATTTAGATAAACTTTCATCAGAAGCCTAATGAACAGAAATGCTAAAAAAAAATAGATTAATCACCAAATAATTGCACTCTGAGCGTGTCCAAAGATGGAAAACCGGGGCATTAGCAGTGACGAACCCCTTTCAATATTTATGAAGCCCTTTTTCTATCATTAAGCGGAATTCTGTAATAGGATTTTATTGTTGTCATCCTTTTGAATCTTAATCCATAAATTGTTATCAAATCATTAGGAGGAAAATGTAGCCCCCGACGTGAATGCTTCCCTTTGATGAGCGTGGCCGGGTACCAGTTGGTGTACTTTCTTTCTTTCTTTTTTTAGATCACTTTTGAGGATAAATAGATGCCATTAGAAGTTTTGGACTCATTAGACGTCTGAAAACATTTCCGGAGAAGGAAAGAACCGGGAGGGAGAGAGGGACAGAGAGAAAGAAGGAGGTCGGGCCCTTGGTGCCGGGCATGGAGACCAGATGGCCCATGTTCAGGCTACCATCTTGGCTTCTCCCCAAGGAGGCTGCATCTTGCGTGTGGAGTCCCCCGGGTCCGTGTGAGAAAGTTCGGGGGTCCACGCTGTGTGGTGAGGGTGGAACACGGAGTCTCACAGGGGCTGGGAGACACTCTTCTTGGGCTCTGGCCAACAGGACGCCTTCCCTGAGGGACAGAAGCCCACTCTTCATGGGCACTGGGGCCCCCGGACCTTGACATGTGTTCCCGGAGTCTCCTGCAGGCTCCGGCCAGGTCTGTCCTTCAGCGGAGCTCCCAGGGGTCAGGTTCACAGCAAATCGTTACGGAACGAGGATGCCGGGCGGTGCTGATGGTGGCACGGGCGCGGACTTCACAGGCTCAGGGTCTCGGCGTGTCAGCTGTCCTCCCAGTTCACTGCCCGCCTCTCGCGGGCCACGCTGAGATGTACGTCTATGCGGGCGGTCTCCGATGCACTTGTCGTTGTTTTCTGCAGATTTGAGGTCTCCTTTGAGGTCCCTCTGGCTTGTGTTTGCCGGTCGCGTGGCAGCTGAGACGTCTGTCACGGGAGGTGGGTAACGAGGTGTGAGTCGGAAGCCCGGTCGATCCCCTGGCCCTTGGGGACCTCCAGCCCCCAGTGGCATCTGTGTCTCATCTTGGCGGACACGGGTAATGAGCGGTAATGAGTCCTCTCCCTCGAGGCCCGCTCTGGATGGCCCTGGTGGCCACGGTGAACTGCAACACATCGACTCCTCCCGTGGCTCACATGTGAAGGGTCTCCTGCATTGGGGGGTTGGTCCCCCGTGTAGCAGAGAGCAGTGGTGGGGCATGGGGTGAGTGGACATGAGGGTCTGTCTCGATCTATGGATCCATCCAGGGATGGCTCATGATTGGACGGGGTTATCGGAAGGAGGGGCCAAGATGTGGGACCAAGTTGATGGAGGGGGTCATGGGGTGGGATCTCGGAGGCCCCACCTTGTCTCCAGTGCCTTCCCCTCTGGCTATTTCCTCTCTCTCTGTTTCCTGGACACCACGATGTGAGCATCTTTCCTCCCCATGCCCCTCCACCATATGTTCCTGCCTTGGATCAGCCAACCATGGACTGAACCCCCTGAGACCACTGGGGCAGCTGATCATGGACTGAATCCTCTCATTGGAGTAGCTGACCATGGACTGAACCCCCTGAGACCCCTGGAGCAGCTGACCATGGACTGAACCCCCTGAGACCACTAGGGCACCTGACCATGGACTGAACCCCCTGAGACCACTGGAGCAGCCAACTATGGACTGAACCCTCTGAGAAGTTGAGAACCATGAGTCTCTCTGTCTCTGTCTCTGTCTCTCTGCTTTTTGGCCACCATGATGTGAACATCTTTCCTCCCCCACACCCATCTGCCATGATGTTCCTGCCTAGGAGCAGCCGACCATGGACTGAACCATCTGAAACCATGAGTTAAAATATACCCCTCCTGTGTCCTCTCAGTGATGGGAAGCTGATGAACACACCTCCTATGTCGTACCTCAGGAGGACCAGCTGGTGGCACTGGACAGAAAGCAGGTGTCAGGCAGGTGAAGGTTGCTCCATGCCTACCCAGCCACTACCTGCTGCTCCTGGCCAGGAAGGTGGGCTGGGCCAGGGGTTCTCTCCTACCTCACCTGGTCATTGCAATGTGCAGTGAGGTGCAGATCCACAGCACCCAGCAAACTCTCACAGATTTCTGATACTTAGTAAATTCTCGCAATACTTTCTGCCTGGAGTGTTCTCTTTAGCAACTTGACGTTTTCCCCTGCGAACTTTCTGTCTTCTGCCAGCCCTGTTGGAGTCTGTGTGATTTGCATGTGGCTGTTAGAACTCATTACCACAGCTGTACACGCTCGAAGAGCAAGCGTAGGTGTTCTCATTGTTTCAGAGGTTCCATGTCCAGGGCTGGGTTCCAGCCGCAGGTGCCAGGGAGCACCTGTCTGTCAGTTGCTCTGGCTTCCAGGGGCTGATTTATTCCCCAGTTCACAGCCCCTTTATCCACGCGCAAAGCCTGTGGTCACTCTGACCCCTGCCGTGGCTCCACATCTCCCGTAACTCAGCCTGAGCTGCCCCCTCCTGTAAAGACATGTGCAGTGACGTCGGACCCCATGACCGTCAGGGACCCCTCCTGTCTCAGGGTCCTTACAGTTATCACAACCTCTGGAGACTGGAATGTGTCGTCTTGGGGACATTACTCCGTGTCCACGTGGGGTCCGAGGCGTGGACAGCTCTGAGGCAGGATCACTCCTCGCCCCCCAAGGACTCTTACACGGGACGCCGCTGAACTGACCATGGCTACGTTACGCCTGTCAGGCTGCCGAGGGGCGCATGGAATGTGTAGACGCAGTGCCGGGGGCCACGTGGGCAGCCCGGAGCCCAGGAGTGAAAGGGCTGGACATGCTGCCCAGGTCTCAGCACCTCTGGGTGCAGGGCTTGGATGCCACAGTGTGATGTCGGGCAGAAAGGAGGGGCTCGGAGCCCCCGTCCTTAGTCAGAGGCTGAGGATGGCGTCAGAGAGCAGACTCAGGAAGACGTGAGGGGATCCAGGGAACCCCAACTTTCCTCTGTTTTCCTAGAGCTCTGTAAGCAGCTCATTATCTCAGGCTGCTGGCTGCAGAGCTTTGGATCGATCTTGTTCTTGCAACCGTGAAGGGCACCGAGGGAATGGCATGAGGGGCTAGGCTCAGGAAGGGAGCACTGGGCCACTTGGGCTCCCGGAACTCAATACCCACAGCCGGGCGGCTGACAGACAGCAGAGCTTGGTGCCCAGTCCTGGGGGCTGAGGTCCACTGCACTGGTCTCTCCCTGTCTCAGTCCGTCGGGGCCGCCATATGCAATCCCACAGCCCGGGCGGCTGGCAGACAGCAGGGCTTGGTGCCCAGTCCTGGAGGCTGAGGTCCAAGGTCCAGGCGTGGCAGAGCCCGTGTCTGGTGAGGCTGCTTCCCGGGTCCCAGGTGGTGCCTTCACTGTGTCCTCACCTGGTGGGAGCCGGGGGCCTCTCTGGGGTCTGTGAGGAGGACGTGGATCCCATCCGTGCGGCTCCACCCTCAGGACCTCAGCACCTTCCACAGCTCCAGTCCTGACACCACCTTCAGTGAGGACTCAGTGTATGAACTTTGGCAGGACAGGGAGGAGGAAGAAATGAATCTGCTGGGTCTGAGCTATGGCTTTGGGGCTGGCCCAGTACAGTCCTCAGTGGATTCTGCTCTAGGGGAAGAGAGAGAGAGAGGGAGGGGGGTGCCTGGGTCTGGGGGTGTCAATGAGGACAGGAGAACCCCGCAGCATCTGGCCGTGCAGTGCGGTGTGCACATGCGGTGCAGGATTCCTTTGTCTCCCGTGGTCTCAGGCGCATAGAAATACTGCACTGAGGCAAATCACTGGGTCTCACCAGCCTTTCCCGGTCCCCTCTGAGAGTCCTCGTTTCCTGCAGGAGGCTTCCGCTTCCTGTCCATCCAACCCCTCTGCAGTGCTGATTCGTGCCCTCCGGGAAACATTGCACACGGTGCCCGCATGCGTGTGTCTCCGGGTGGAGGGCTGGGTCCCCGCACCTGGACGTGACTCTCCCGGGCTGCGTTTCAGTGTCAGACTCGAGGCGCCTCACTCAGGTGGCCAGGGTGGGCATGAGGGCCCCAGGGAAAGCCCGGCCACCACCCCCAGCTGTCTTCCCGCTGTCCTACGCGGCGACCTCTGGACGGGGCTGGGCATGCGGGTCGATGCTTGGCCTCCGTGCACGCTGTGTTTGGTGAGTGTTTATGAGAGGATGCATCTCTGCAGCCGCTGTGTGCACAGGATCTGGCTCGAGTGTTGAAGAACGTGAGGACACCAGACAGCGGCGATGTGTTGATGCTTGCAGCTGTGACAACGTCAGCGAGGCACTCAGTGAACAGCGGAGGGAAGCACAGGCCGAGGCGCTCAGGGGCCGGGAGGAGGGGAAGTGTGAGGTGCCCCGCGCTGCTGCAGAAGGGGCCCCGGGTAGGGGTGCAGAGGTAGTGCGCATCCCGCGTGCCCTGTGACTCTTCCACTCCACTCCATGCGCACGCACCGGTCTCTCTGCACACACAAGAGCACACGCAGCGTTTGCTCACGCACACCCACGAGGAAGCACGCAGCTTCCCGTGTGCTGGGGCAGGCGGGTGCACACGGATGCACGCTTTTGCACCGTTGGCTGTGACCGAGCGCAAGTGGGTTCGCCTTTCTCCCGGGAGCCTACGGTCTCCCAGCCACGGGCACACACAGCACAGATGCACACTCAGTGTGCACACACGTGTACACGCACACACTCAGTGTGCATGGGCACGGGTGTGTGTTGTCTGGGAGAGCGATGTGTAGACAGCACCTTTGGTGAATCCCCGCCTCAGGCGTACACACACGCACACACGGGTGTGCACAGAGCCTAGTGGCCAGGCATGCTATCGTCACAGGCCCGTGCCACAACCCAGCTGGCACACCGTGGGGCTGCGTGCACACATGTGGATGTGCAGCACACGTGCACGTGATCCAACCGGTGTGCAAGGCCCAAGGTCACCCACTTTTCCTGCCAGGCCGCTTGCTTCCCCGTCTGCAGGGCGCTTCCTTTGGGCTGGTTTCTTACGAATCCGCCTGGGCAGTCCTCAGTGACTTCGTTCCGTGAAGGGGCAGCTGCTGATGCAGCTTCCTCCCTCCCATCCCGGCCCCTCCCCCCCCTCCCTCCTTCGTGGTCCCCTCTGCATTTGCAAAAGACCTGTCTCCCTCCTTCCTATTATCTCTGTTTTTGGGGGAGTACCGTGGGGGATCAAACTCAAGACCTTGCGCTTTAGGGGCAGGCGTGGTGCCACTGACCTAAATCCCCAGCCCTGTTGTCTCTGTTTTACTTTGCTCTTTATTTATACCCCAGGTTTCTCAAAGAAGAGAAGCCATGTGATACTGAACTGTGTGTGTCTGACTTGATTCACTTAGCGTCATCTCAAGGGGCATCCGTTTTCCTACACATGACCCCACTTTATCCTTCTTCACGGCAGAGTAGTACTCCACTGTGTGTAAACACCACATTCTCTTTATCCATTCATCTGCTGATGGACCCAGAGGCTACTGCCAAGATGTAGCTATTGTGAGTTGTGCTGCTGTACACACGGGTGTGCACGGATCCCTGCACTATGATGTCTTTCTCTCTTTCAAGAAGACACCTAGAAGGGGAACAGCGGGTCGAATGGAATTTCTAGTTGTAGTTTTCTGAGGAGTCTCCATGCTGATTTCCATAGTGATTGTGTAGTTTACACTCCCACAAACAGCACAGCAGAGTTCTTTTCTCTGCAGCCTCAAACCGTGCTTTCAAATGTGCCCCAGAGCCCTTAGGTGTTGAGGGGTGCAGATGGATTCAGTTCCGCCCCAGCAAGACAGCAAGGAAGCATACCGTGCACTGCTGGACATCTCCTCTTGGCAGTACTGGGGATTGGACTTGGGGCCTTTGCACTGAGCTACGTCCCCAGCCTTTAAAACAAACTGTTTTTTTTAAATTTTGAGACAGGATCTTCCTAAGTCATTCAGCTGCCTCGGCACTAACAGAGTCTGCGAGTCTTTTAAGCTGGAGGGGGGGCGCAGGAGCAGGGCTGTGCCTGAAGTTCTGTCCCATTACAAAGAGGCCGCAGGGGCTTCCCAGCTGCTAGCAGGCAGCACACGCTATTGATCCCAGAAAAGACCCGGAGGGCCGGCTGGGGCCAGCTATCCGCCAGTCACACCCCGGCTGGTCAGCAGCCCCATCTTAACACACGTCCGCTGTGTCCCTGTTAGTTTGTGTGCTGTCTGTATCCCCGCCCAGGGAGGGAAACCAGGACCTTCCCACTGGGCAAAAAGCCCCAGCCCTTTTTCATGTTTTAATTTGGAGGCAAGGTTTCGCTAAGTGGCCCAGGCTGGCTCCAAGTCACAACCCTCCTGCCTCAGCCTCCCAAATGCTGGGATCACAGGTGTGCAGCACGCACCCGGCTGGGAAGCAACCTGTAATGAAAGAGTTGAGGACACCTCGGAGAGCACCCCGACTCCCCTTCGCCATGTGCCAGGTGCTGGTCTGCGTGCTTGTGTGCATGTGTGTGCATGTGCGTGTGCGTGTGCGGGCCACGCACTCTCCAGGACCTGTGCTGGGGGTGGGTGCAGGCTGGGCTCAGGGCTCGGGGTCGTAGTTTGAGGTGACAGCCTGATAGGGTGCCCCCAGGGAAACTAGGGTAGTGATTCCAGTTGAATGCGGATGGCAGAGAAACCACACGTTGTGTTTTAAAGTCCCAGCTATTGTGAGGGGCACACTTAGCATAAGCTGCATCCGTGCACTGGGATGCACACTTTGTACAGGGCGCTGTGTAGTTTCACTTGTGAGTATGGCAAGAGGTCCAGATGGTCAAAACTGAAATCACTCGGAAGGAGGGAGGGGCCTCTTGGTGCCCCAAACTTGTGCACCATGCAGTCACCAGAGATAAGAAGGCAGAGGGGTGGAAAATCTGGTTTTGCAGGCTTCTGAAGAGGAAGGGGCACCAGACACAGTGATTTGGTTCAAATACCTTGTCATGGCCATGGGGGTGTGGGTCCCTAGCCTGCCTGCCTGCCTGTCTGTCTGTCTGTCTGTCTATCTATCTATCTATCAACATTTCCACCCACTCATCCATCTACTCATCTTTCCATTCATCTACCTATCTACCCATTCATTTATCCATCCACATTGCATCCATTATCTATGTATTTATGAATCTGTCTATGTATCTATCTGTCTATCTATGAATCTATCAATCCATCCATTCATATGTATAATTCATCCATCTATCCATCCATCCATTTATCCATCCATCAATCATCCACGGATCCATCTATGCATCTATGTGTATAATCCACCCTCCCTTCCACCCACCCACCCTCCCTTCCACCTGTCCATCCACCCACCCATCCATCCACCCACCCATCCACCCATCCATCCATCCCTCCATCCACCCACCCACCCTCCCTTCCACCTGTCCACCCATCCTTCCCCTCATATCCAGGCCTTCACCTTGAGCTTCCCCAGGCACGGGCAGATGTAAAAGTCTGTTTGTAAACCACGCACCCCCAGCCATTCCGTGTCAGCAGCCCCACCCTGAGTGGCCCAGGACACTGTGACTGTGGGCCCGGCTGCCTCTCATTCCCAGATGTCGTCTGTCCATGGCTGGTCCCATCTGTTGCTGTTGGAGGGACCAGTGAGGTGTTCTGCGGAGCAGAGCTCTGGTTCCAAACCCCACTTCCCCCAGTCTGCGCCTTCCGCCTGAGAGGGGGCCAGGCTGGGTCCATGCCGCGTGCGGCCCCCGTGCGGGTCTGGCCCGGCCGGAGTCCGTTCCTCCTCCGCTTCTCCGGTAGTCAGTAAATCAGCATGCAGATGAGAGAATCATGCTTCATTCTGCACAGCGAGCGCGCAGTGTCTGGGCCCATAAACCGCAGGAAGTCCCGGGCTGTGCGCTCCTTGATCCTGACAAGCTGAACGGCTCAGAAATCATCATTATAAGTTACAAGTGTCTTAGGAGGTTGTTCTTGTGACATAAAACTAATTTCATGTTTTTATGCATAATGCAGCACCGAGAGGACGGGCCGGCTTTGGATGTCGCTCCTGCGGATATCAGAGGCCCCGTCTCCGGGCCGTAATGGGGGGAGACAGCGCCCCGCGTCACCGTCCTCTGTGGCCCTGACAGCCGCCCGGATTTGAGCCGCTCCTGGCTGCCGAGCCTCGGGTGAGGACCGGAGCAGCAGCGCCGGGAGCCAGCGGCAGCCAGGCTCTCACGGGCCCCACCGTGCCTGTCTCCGGGCGGCTGCAGCTCTGCGCCTGCCGGCCCCGCCCGCCCGTGCCCCGTGCCCCGTAGCCCCCGGACCCCAAGCCGTGTGAGGGTCCAAGAAGTTGACCTCGCTGCCAATTCTGGCGCCAGAACCAGTGCCCAGGCAAGGCAGCGAGCAGCCGTTGGGATGGCAGCTGCCCCGAGACCCCGGGTGACGGTCAGTTCCCAGCCTCGAGCCACTGGCAGTTGGGGACCCTGGGGCCAGGCAGCCTGGGGAGAGGAAGAGGGGTCCCCGGGCTGTGGCCCGGAAGGGAACAGGGAGCCCGAGTCTCTTCTGTGTCCCTGCTCCGTCGCCACATTGTTGTCCTTCACAGGGCCCAAGGCTGGAGTGCAGAGCCGGTCAACCCGCTGCCCTCTAAGCTGCTTCTCGGGGTGCTTGGTCCAGGCTACTTCAAGGAGACAGTGGTGCCTTCCAGCCCTCAGGGCTGCCGGCTGCTCCCCTGTCGCTGCCTCGGACGCCCCTCTAGCCGGGGATTTAGGATTCACACTCGCTTCTCCACGGACAGGCTGATTCCAGCCTCCAGAGTCTCGGCTTCCATCCCGATTCCCTCCTTTCTGCTTCAGGGTAAACTGTAGTGCCCATCCTCATGCTGAAGGATGAGCTGTAGCCCCAGCCCTTTGCACATTTTGGTTTGAGAGAGGGTATGGCTGAGCTGCCTGGGCTGGGCTCAAAGTTGGGATCCTCCTGCCTCAGCCTCCCGGAGTGCTGAGTTTACAGGGGTGCGGCACCGAACTGCAGCAGAGAGACAGAGAGAGACAGAGACAGAGATGGAGAGAGAGAGGGAGAGAGAGACAGAGAGAGAGAGAGAGAGAGAGAGAGGGAGAGACAGAGAGACACACAGAGAGGGAGAGCAAGACAGAGACAGAGAGACAGAGAGAGACAGAGACAGGGAGAGAGAGACACAGACAGACACAGAGACAGAGACAGAGAGACAGACAGACACAGAGAGAGACAGAGGGAGAGAGAGGGAGAGAGACAGGGAGAGGGAATGCACGGTCCTGCCCCTGCAGTCCCGCGGTCTGGATTTGATATTCTAAAATCCTCAGGGCATGGAGGCAGCAGGGCGGGGCAGAGCACTTCGTCGTGGGTCCGGCTGCTCCGCCTGCTGCGGGCCGGCCCTGCCTCTTCGTGGCCTGCCTGGCGCGCTGCGCATGTGGAATGGATCAGCCGGGAGGAGGCGCGGTGCTCTGAAGGTGAGGAGGGACTGCAGTACTCTAAGGAGGAGGAGAAGATGCGATCTCCGGAGAATCCACCTCTCTTCTCTGCCGTTTTCCCAATTGCGTCCACGCCGCTCGGCTGGCCACTGGGGTGTGCAAACCACAGGGTCCGGGGTCCACAGCCAGGCCGGGCGGGGAGCGGCGGAGATTCCCAAGCAGCCAAAGCCCGACTCCTGCGGGCAGGGCCAGGGACGGGCAGAGGGTGACACAGCCGCCCGCCCGCAGCCCTCCCGGGGAGAGGCCCCGACACGGCCCTGTCCTGGGCCAGGCCCTGCAGATGGACACGGCCCGGTGTGGGGATGCACGCCAGCCCTCCCCGATCATGGGTAAGCTGAGGCAGGAGGATCTCAAGTTCCAGCTCAGCCCGGGCAGCTTAGCGACTTAGCCAGACTCAAAATAAAAAAGGGCTGGGGATGCAGCCCAGTGTGAAGGTCCTGGGTTCATTCACCGGTACAGGAAAAAGAAGAAAAGGAAAGGGAAGATAGCGACGGGCCAGGCCACTGTTGCTTTGAACCTCCACCCTTCCCTTTAAGCGAGAGCTGCAAAGGGGCAGAGTTACGATGTTTGAAAAAAATTTAATGGAGCCCTTTCTGTTTTTAACACCTTTACAGAGAAAGAGAGCAGAAAATGCAGTTTCCCTGTGGGCTGTGTTCTTCCTTCTGCATCATCCACTGATGGATCCATAACCTGATGGTGACACTGGGCGGAAGTGGAGACACAGGAGGAGCGGACCTCATTGGAGGCAGTGGGTCATGTGACTTTGCAGTCCTTACCCTTTCTGCTTCCTGGTCACCATGGTGCGCGTGTTTTTCCTCCCCGACGCCCGTCCACCATGATGTTCCTGCCTTGGAGCAGCCGACCATGGACTGAACCCCCTGAGACCACTGGAGCAGCCGACCATGGACTGAACCCCCTGAGACCACTACTCCAAACAAACCTCCCCTCCCGTAAGTTGTTATCCCAGGTATCTGTCCCAGTGACAGACAGCTAACATGGGCCATATGTCATTTTGTTCTGGGTCTACATGGACTCAAACATTGGGTTCAGTAGGACGGTGGAGTCCACTTGGTCTTCCTTTAAGCTTGTTGGATTTCTACAGTAAGGAGACGAAGCCTACCTGGCATCCCACTAACGTCACCAGGTGGATTCCACCCGCAGAGGACTTTCCAATATGGTGGCTGTCGTGACATCTGGGGAGGCCGAGGGTCTCCGAAGGCCTGGCTGTGAGTTCCCCAGCATGCCCAGTGCCCCAGCCAGGGACCCCTGCCCATCCCGGGTCCTGGGGACACTTCCTGCACGTCGAGCCGCAGCCACAAGCACCTCAGTGACCCCCGAATCCGTCGCCAGCGCAGCCCTCCTCTCACGGAGGGTTTCCCTGTCCACTTCCGTCATGAGGATGCGCTTAGCAACTCAGCAGAAAGCTGTGAACTAACCTGCTGCCCGGGAAGGTAAACCGAGGCAGAGCGCTCTTTGAGGCTGCTGCTACAGACCTACGCTCATGCTTTGGTTTGGTTTTTTAAATCTCAGGCATTGAACCCAGGGCCTTCACACTGAGCTCCACTCCAGCCATTTGCATTTTAATTTTATTTCGACACAAGGTATTGTAAGTCACTCTGCTACCCAGGCTGCGTTCAAGCCTACAATCCTCCTGCTTCAGCCTCCCATTCTCTCTCTCTCTCTCTCTCTGTTTTTCTTTCTTTCAATCTGGCGACGTTCACTGTGCTCTTACGGCATCCCCCTCTTAAACCTAGCACTGCTCAGATTTTTTTAAAAAGAGAGAGAAATTGAAAAATGGTGACGGAATTCCCGGACCTCTCGGGGAAGATTCGCTGCCTGAGAACAGGTCTCTGAGTCAGGGCAGGCAGCGTCTGCGTGAATCTCCCTGAATGGAGACCCCAGTGCGCGTCGAGAGGGTCCGCGCCGGAGCTGTGAGCTGTATTTTCATGTTAAAATTAATAGAAAGGGACGTCCCCAAGCCTGTGTCGCTGCAGCCTGCGGTCCCGCGGGCCGCCTGGGACAGTCTCCGGGACAGGGCTGCTAATGGCCCACGCAGGAGCCCGCTCCTGGCTCGCCCAGCCCATAATTCATCAGGAATCCATAAAACAATTAGCCATGAACTAATGATATTGCTCGCAACACTGTATTTTTGATTAATGCATAAATAATTCAGCGCAGCGCCGGCCCGCTCTGCAACGAGTCGCTCTCACTTACGGGGTGTAAAAGCCCTGCCATGGGTCGGCGGGGGCCAGGGCTGCCTGAGGAACAGGCCGATTAGCATAATCCACCGTGATAGATCATCGCACACGCGCCCTGCCACCGCGCCGGGCCGGGAGGCTGGGAGGTTTATGGTACAATAACTGTGCATTTGATGAGCAATTAGCCAGATCGGCCCGGACACAGTGGCAGCACGGGCGGTGGGCGGAGGGCGTGCTGCACCCTGCTGTGCCTCAGTTTACCCCATGAGCGCCTCACCCCTGGGATGGTGGTTCGGGGCCCCCTCTTGCTAGGTGACCCCAAAAGGCTTAGAGCAGGGTCCCTCGCCACCAGCAGCGGTCCCTGGGCTTTTGCCCTCCAAAACCACAAATGAGCTGAGGGTCTCCTCTTCCGAACGCTGACCTGCCCGGGTCTCTGAGGGCAGCGAGCCGAACACACTGCAGATAGCTCAGAGAAAGCTCCCTTTGGGGGTGCAGCCCACTGGGCTTCACTCCCCAAGTCGTACACCCATCGACACCCCTGACTTCCCAAACCCTCTCCTCAGCTCAGACAGAAACCCCGCACCACCCCAGAGCGACCATCCGATCATTCCCCATTCTTCTCTGCCCCGGGCCATTTGAACCCCTGTCCTGGTATTTGGTCTCTGCATTTGCTGGTGCTTCTTAGGATGTCAGCCTTGTTCGAGGCTGCGTAATATTCCACTGTGTGCAGAGGAAGCACACTGGGTCTATCCGTCCATCCATCCGTCCACAGACACGTGGGTGGTTTCCACTTTCACACATTTGTGGCTAACACCGCTGTGAACGCTTGCGTGCCACTACCAGTTTGGTCCCCTGCGTTTAAGCCTCTTGGATTTCTGCCCTGGACTGGACTTCCTGGGCCGACTGGCAGCTCCTTGCTTAGCGTTTTACAGGTGAAAACTTGGTTCTCCGCTGCTGTGCAGCAGTGGGAATCTGGGCGATCGTGGGCTGCCCCATCCGCCCGTGGCAGACCCTGCTGTCACCCCGTCTGCCGGGCATTTCCGGGGTTTGCCAGGGAGTGCGTGTGAGCAGCCTGCTGTGACTCACGGGCGCCGCACCTCTGTTTCTGAGAAACGAACGAACTGATGGCCAAAGCCACGGAGCTCAGACGCTAGGGGACAGGCGCAGGTCAGCGTCCTACTCCTGTCTCTCCCTCCCTTTCTTTGTCTCTCTCTTTCCTATCCTATCCTTCCTTCCTTCCTTCTCTTCCTCCTGTTTCTCTCCTCCTTCTTCTCTTGAGCCAGGGTCTCGCCCTGTAGCCCAGGCTGCCCTGAACTCGAGCTCACGGAGATCCTCCTGCCTCAGCCTCCTGAACGACAGGATGACGGCTGTGTGCCACCGTGCCTGGCCTGCTTCACCCCTCGCCTCTCCCCTGTCTCCTCCTGGTGGGACTCTGAGGGGGTGAAGGCCCCGCTTAGTCCCCCCGCACCCCCACATTCTTCTCCCAGACGGAGGAAGCGGGCGGAGAGGCTGCGTCCACAGCGAAGCCGGCAGCTCGGGCCTGGGAAGGGGCAGCTCCCACCGCGGCCTGGTTCGCCCGCCCTCCGCTCTGCCTGGCTGGCTGGACGCGCTGTCTCAGCACGAGGACAGCAAAGCCCTAACGAGCACCCCACTGCGCGGGGCCCCTGCTCAGCGGCTTCCGTCTGCGTCTGCGTCTAGACCCCAGCCTGTGCTTTGCCTTCCCTTCCCGTGCTGCACCTTAGGGGCCTGGAGCCCCGGGCTGTGGGCTGCGGGCTGTGGGGAGAGGTCACAGCCACTTTCTCTGACCCGGGGGCCCCTAGAGCCGTCGTCCCAGGCTTCCAAACATGGCACCGCGGGCGGCGCACGGTGGCGCACGCCTGTCACCCCAGCACTCTGTGAGGCTGAGGCGGGAGGGTCTCGAGTTCCAGCCCAGCCTGGCCAGCAGCAACAAAGGGCTGGGGCCGGAGCTCCATGCGAAGCCCCCGGGTTCCACCCTCGGCTGCGAAACGTTGCAAGACAAACACATCTGCAGCTGGACCCCAGGCCGGGCTGGCAGGGCCGGGGCCCGCGGTGGACCACAGGCACCACGGGCGGTGTCTCCCACCCTCGGCTGCTGCAGCTTCCTGCCCGCCTCGCGCCCGGCCGGGCTCGGTTTTATTCATTCTTTCCCCAGCTCCGCGGTGATTGATGCCGGGGACCCCACCTCCCCGGGCGCGGCCTGTTTTCCCTCCTTAGGAGCCTGACACCGGCACTGTGGGCGGGGTCTTGACGTGCGCGTGCGCGTGCGGCTCATTTACATTTCAATCTCCGCCTCATGAATGTGAAACTCAGGCTGAAAATTAATAACAGGGAGACTGAGGAAGTGGGTGGCGGGGGAGGGAGCCTCGCTCCTTCCCCTCTCCCACGTCCCCCCGCCAGCATAGCGGCCCCCCTCCGCCACTGTGTGCGTCCCGGCCTCATTTAGCGGGTGCCGTGAATGACATTTCGGAGAAAAAGCAGATCCGGAGTGACACAAATTTATTTCTGTCCCCGGTGCCGCGGTATATTTTCACAGAATCAGGGGGCTATTTGTCTAGGGACGATTTAGTTTCCATGAAAAATTTAAATGCTTTCTGTGGAGACAGTGGAGTGAGATTTAATTTGTTTCCCTTCACGAGCCCAGGGATAAAGAGGACAAGGATTGGACGTCCGAGGGCTGCCATTGGCAGGGTCCCCACGTCCCGGACGCCGGGGTCCCCAGGGGGCCCTGCCGAGAGGGGAGACAGGAGGGTCCCCTCCGCCCGGCCCGGCCTCCTCCTCCTGGGCCCCTCCCGGCGCGGGGCCGGGACCTTAAACCAACTTGCGCTGCGGCTGCCAATCACCTGCAAACCGCGTTCCCATCGATCCCCTGTCCGCGTGATTTATGGCTTCATTTTACAGTAATTGAGAATTAGTGGACGGATTAGGACAGCTCAAACCCGCGGCCTGATACGCCAGGCAGCGGGAGCGATTTGTCAGGCTCGGGTGCTGGGGAGGGGGCGTCCTTCGCGTCGGATTTGGGGATGATGCGGAAATTAACTTGACAAAGGATATTTGGACCCGGGCGGGCGGGCCCCCCCACTGGTGTAAAAGCCCCCTCCCAACCCCAGCTCCGCATCCCGGCCGGTGATGGTATTGATCTCCATCGCTTCCAATTGTGGCCACGCGGACGCCCGTGGGTGCGGGCAGTGAGAGGGGAACTGCTCATCTCCCACCCAGCTATGCAGCCTTGGCGGCTGGGGAGCCCCGCGGGGCCGGGGCCCGGGGCCCGACCCCCCCCCCCACGGTTGGGATGGATTTGCACTCAGGCCCCTGCGGGGAGGCCTCTTTGCATCTGAACAGGGCCCAGGAGCAGAGAGGGGAGCAAGTCAGCCACAGTGCCTCATACCCAGTCGCCCTCACACGCAGGCCCACACACACCTCTGTGCACACTCACACCCCTCTCCTGCTCACACGTGCACGCTCCTGAGCACACGCACAGGCTGACACACAGCGCTGCGACGCACGGGCTCTTGCCTGTGCTGGTGTCCACTCCCACGCATGCTGGTGCACGCATACAGAGATGTGCACGCACTTCCACAACACACTCGTGTTCCACACGCACTCACACGTGTGTGAGCATGCCACACGTTTGTTCACCGGTGTGAGCTCGTGTGCACACTGCTCTTTCCCTCTGTCCTTCAGACTCCAGTCGCCATGCCACACGCTTGTACACATGCACACGCTGCGGGTACATACCCGTGTGCTCACACGCCTGCGTACACACCAGCCGCGCATTTGCACGCTCACACGCGTGCGGCACACTTATGCCCCACACATGGCCATTTACATCCACAACACATACTTGTATACGTGCCGTGCATGTTTTTGTTTATTTTGTTTTTTTGAGGCAGGGTCTCGCTTTGTACTTCAGACTGGCTCTGAACTCACCATGTAGCCCAGGCTGGCCTCGAACTCACAGCGATCCTCCTGCCTCAGCCTCCCAGAGGCTGGGATGACTGGCAGGCATCACTATGCCCAGGTTTATGCCACTCATGTATCCACATGTACACACGGGCTACACAGACAGACACACGCATACACACGTTCACACACCACGGGTGCACACACAGCTCTGGCTGGGAAGGGGGGTGACCCGGCCCCTCTGCCCCACCCTATTCCATTCCCGTGTGCACGGAGCCAGGCCCGGCGGGAATTCGTGTCCCGGGCCCTGAGGAGCTGCCTCGCGGCCCGGGCAGGCCCCGAGTGTCCCAGCTGGGCCTGTCCCCTGTCCTAGCTGTCCCGGTCACTCGGGGGACACTCAGCCCGCGGCCGGGTGCAGGAGCGTGGGGCATGCAGGGGATCTGTGCGCCGAGCCCTTTATAGACAGGGCGGTTCCACCAAACCCTCAGCTCTCTGTGGCTCGAAGTTTCCACTCCTTTCGGAGGCTGAGGCTGGGCACCTCGGTCGGGTTCAGGTCGCAGTGACAACGTCATGACACAAACACAGGGAAGAGGACGCACTCTCTGGCACTTCACAATGCGGACGGCACGGCAGAGCAGACGGTGTCCTCTGATTGCTCCTGTTCTGAAGGGGCCTTAACCTACCATTTCCAGCCACCACGATGTCCCCGGAATGAATCTTGGGCTTCGAAGGACCGTCTTCCCTCGGATGTTCACCTTTGATAAAAACCTGCTGCTGCTCCCCCCGGGGAACCCGGGAAGGCTGCAGAGATGGCACCAGGCTGGCGGACCACGAAGGACCCCGAGCTGGACGGGGTGGTCCACACCAGGCCCCTCAGCTCCCATGCCAACCGGACTGGCGTCCCAGGAGGGCTTTGGGTTTGAAAGTGCCCTCTGGGACTCTCCGAAAGCCATTATGGCGGGGTATGGTTACAACTGGGGGTGCCTGGGGTGTGGCCCGGAAGGGTTCCCCTCCCTCCCAGCTCCCCCATCTCTCTCTGGACTCGTGGAACCCCAGTCCTGAGCCAAGGACAGAAAGCACCTGGGACAGAGCCAGGGCAGCTGCAAGCATGGGCCTCCAGCTGCCTATTCCCAGAGGGCTCGGGAGGATGCCAGCACCCGTGGGACGACAGCACACAAGCACACACGCGATGACACTCCCGTGTGGCCCGAAAACATGGCCACAGGCTGACAGCTCCACCACCAGGGGGTTCCGCTGTGGAGGGAACACTCCACTGATGCCTGCAAAAACCAAGATGGCGGACACAGCCGGGCGCTGGGGGGGCCTCTGGGTTCCATCGAGACACACGGTCAACGTACAAGGCTGCTGCATACACCAGCCACATGGTGGTCGGAGACTGCTGGTAAGTGCCCGGAGTCGCACACAAGTGTGTGTGCCGTATCTGAGCTCAAAAAGCAGAGCCATGGGTTTGTGAACAGAGCAGCACACACAGCAGCAGAGGGTTCCGCTCTGCTGTGATGGGAGCTCTCAGGTCCCAAAGCCCAAATCTCTCGTGTGATACGCACCACGATGGTTTCTTGCAATGGAAGCACATGTTAGGGTTTAGATCGGGGGTCCCCCAAAAGACTCATGCGTCCAGAAGTGGGGCTGTGGGAGGGTAACTGGCTCACGGGGGAGTTGTGCTCATTGGTGGACGCCTGCATGCATGGATGCAGGATTGGATGGCGTGACTGGCAGGCGGGTGGTGAAGACTCAGCAGGTGGGGACCTCACTGAGACTGGGTGTTGGCGATTTGATCTTGGGGATCCCACCTTGTCTCCAGCCCTTCTGGTTCTTTCCTCTCTCTCTGCTTCCCAGTTGCCATGATTTGAACATCTTTCCTCCCCCATGCCTGTCCGCCATGATGTTCCTGCCTTGGGGCAACTGACCATGGACTGAAACCCCTGAGACCACTGGAGCAGCTGACCATGGACTGAACCCTCTGAGACCATTGGAGCAGCTGACCATGGACTGAACCCCCTGAGACCACTGGAGCAGCCGACCATGGACTGAACTCCCTGAGCCCATTGGAGCAGCTGACCATGGACTGAACCCTCTGAGACCAGGAGCCAAAATCATCCCACCACCCCCTTAAGTCATTATACTGAGATATTTTGTCACAGCTACCAAAAGCAGACAGACACGGTGGCCAGTATGGAAGGATGGACCATGGCTGTTTCTCAGAAGAGAATGTGATTCCACCTGGGGTGGCTTGGTTTCTCGCATTTATTTGTTTTATCACTGGGAAATCTGTTCCTCGCACTCGTAATGTAATTTGCAGAATCCGATTAGCAGCATGCACGTTGCATCTGAGTCTCTTATCACATTTGCAGAGTGAGGCACCGCTAATGCGCTGCAGGGGGCGAGTTAACAGGAAGGGGAGTCACTGACACCGTAATCCCGAGGGCACGGGGCTGGGTGGGGCCTCGGAAGTGTCTGTGCCTGGAGGAAGACTTGCAGAGCTTCAGAAATCAGGGCAGAAGAGCCTGAAGAGAAGCCGAGGGACAGGGAGATGGGGAGACCTCTGTCTGCCTGCTCCTGCTGTACGGGGCCAAATCACAAACAAACTGAGAGGCCCAAGCCTGCATCCCCAGATCCTGGGGTGGAGCCTGAGTGGAAACAGTGTCCCTGCAGAGGGAATCAGAGGAACCTGGAGTCAGTGTGGCCCTGACCCTAACGGTAGCGTCCTTAGGAGAGGCAGAGGAGGAGACACAGACAGAGGAGGAGCCGCGTGGTGTTTAGACGGAGGCGGAGACCGGAGCGACGGGGCCACAGCCCAGGGCCAACTGGAGTCCCAGGAGGAGGCAGAGGCGGGAGGGTCTCCCCTGGGCCCCATGGAGGGAGCGCAGCCCGGGATGCCTCAGTCCCAGCCTGCTGGGCTCTGGGACGGGATAGTACGGCTCCGTGGGACGTGACCACCCGGATGCCCCCCTCCCTGGCAGAGAGGCCGTGCACAAGGACAGAGCCGTGCCTCGGTCGCTTGTCTTCCTAGACAAATGCTTCCCCAAGGGCCGTGCCCCATGTGATTTTGTGCAGAGGGCCAAATCCCTGGGTGTCCACCACGCTGCCGTGCCTGTCCCACGTCTGTCTCCGGTCTCCGTGGGCGTCTGGCGTCAACGCTGGCAGCGGCACCAGACAAACAGCCTCGCTAGCGCCGGGCACCCAGTAAAGAGCCATGGCCTCACCGTGGCGTTGGGCGGGCGGGAGGCAGCTACCCTCTGCTCCCCTGCCTCCGGGCCCGGGCTAAGCCATGAATGTCTTTTAAGGGACAATAAATCCCACTCTGAAGGATGAATTCCTCCAACATGCAATTGGGTCCTCGGCCGCTCTCCCTTATGGATTCTCAAAAAATAAAAAATAAAAAATAAAAAAGGTGGTGCTGCCTCCGCCTGTTATTTATGCGCCCGTGCGGTGTAATGGCTGTAATGATTAATACTGAATTTCTGAATTTATTCTAAAAAGCCACTTCATAAATATTGAACAGCGCTATTATCTGCAGGTATCCCGATTTATTTTATTAAAATGGAAATTCGGGAATCATCAATAAAGCGACAGCGTGCCATTGGAGACGGCCCCGAAGAACGAAGAGGATCACATCCCCTCTCTTCCGCTGTGAACGTCCCTTCCTCCCCGGGAAGAGCAATGTGAGCTGAGTTTCACCCACTCGGGCGCCTTCTGTGCTTTCGGGGAGGCGGACGCCTCTGCTGTCTCCCCAGGGATCGGCGAGCAATCTGATCGATGAGTAGCCATGGGCAGCGCTGTTCACAAACCCTCTTCTCGGTTTAATTTCCCTCCGGGGAGGAAGAGCTCGCGTGGACTGATAAGAGGCACTGCCCAAACGCACCTGATTGGCAGGTGTTTTCTTTGGACGACTTCCCCACTGAGCACTTGGAGCCCTGACACACAAAACCCCGCTGATCTCCGCGGTGGGCCGAGCTGGAGGCCAGGGGTACTTTTACGTCTTTTAATAAAGCGCCCGTGAGGGCCACACCGGTGGGCGGAGACCCAGGGCAGCGGAGACTGGATGAGGGGGGACAGGGTGGCAGCAGCTGCACGGCGACCCCAAGGCCCCCGCGCCTGCTGCGGCAGAAGGCAAAGCCGAGCATGGTGCTGCACCTAGCACTCTGGGAGAGCTGAGGCAGGAGGGTCCCCAGGCGTTCAGGGTCGGTCTGGAGCACTGACTGAGATGCTATCCCAAGGAACAGCAACAGTCCAGCTAGGAGAAGGGGGTGATTGAAGTCTAGGGTGCAGTGGTGCTCAGAGTCGAGCGGTTACAGCATACCACCGTTTCTGTGATGGCCCTGGAAATTCAGATCACACCGGGTGTCCTGGTCTTGTCCAAAAAAGCACCGGATGACACACTGCATGGGAGTCTTTCCGGCCAATCTGATCCTGCAGCCCACGGAGAGGGGAGAGACAAGAATGTGGAGCCATTCTCCTTAATGGTCCCGCCCGACCCAGGGCTGCCCATGGTTTCTCCTTTAAATCCCAACGAGTCTCCCTGCCTGTGACAGACACTCTTGGGTGAACCCGAGACAAGCAGACATTGGCGGAGGTGCAAAGGGCCATGTGCGGAAGCAATCAGGGCTGGCGAGGGTCCTGAGCTGTGGGGAGGGGTCATCACCCCAAAGAGGAGGAGGAGGAAGGGACCCAGGCGGAAATGGTGAGCAGGCTGCGCTGCTGCAGAAAGAACCCCCGAAGGCAGTCGCATTGTGGGGATCCCGCCGGAAGGCAGGAGGGACATAAATGCCCTGCCCGGCCTCCACCAGTCTGCAGGACTGCTGCACACAGAGTTTTGGTGTTGATGCTGAGGTGGACAGAGGCTCTGCTCACGTGGCCAGGTGGAGAAGTGGACAAAGTGACGGCAGGGTGTGCTCAGGCCACAGCCTTGGTGTCTTTTTCAATCCGGGCTCTGCCACACCTGGACCTTGGACCTGAGCCTCCAGGACTGGGCACCAAGCCCTGCTGTGTCAGTCCCAGTTGGTGTATGACTCAGTCGTTCAGCAGCCTGTGCTGATCCATGCACTTGATATCCACTATTCCCACGCAGTGGTACTTGATGAAGCAGTCATTCCCTACTCTACAGGAAAGCTATGTTAGAGCCTTAGTGAGAGCAAAGAGAGGCAACAAGAGAAAATTCAAAAGACCCAAACACGTCTTATGAAGGACAAAGCATTGGCCGTGTAGGTAGCTCCATGGTAGACTGCCTTCCAAACAGGTGTGAGGCTCTGGGTTCCAATCCTGGCACCACACACACAAATACACTCACGCATGTTTGCCCACAAACACACAGATCGAACATGCCATGTGTGAGTCTTAGATCTTCCTCTCTCTTCTTATCCTCAGGAAAACCCACCTAACAATGCTGGTAGGATGTGGAGAAACTGGAACCTTCGTGCTTTGTTTGACGATGTAGCTGTCATGGTCAGCAATACGTTGATTGTCCAAAAAAATTAAGGAAAAATGTGTCTTATGAACGAGCAATTGCACTTCTGAGTATAGACCCAAGACTTGAAAGCAGTGTCTCGAAGAGGTATTCGCACACTTGTGCTCACAGAAGCTTTATTTGCAATATGTAGAAGGTGGAAGAAACCCAAATGTCCATTCATGGGTAAAAAGATAAGCAAAATGTTGTCTGTCCACAGAGTAGAATATTACAAAGCCATGAAAAGGAAGGAAATTCTGGCAGCTGCCAAACCTGAAAACTCTTGCTGTCATCCCAGCACCCTGGGAGGCTGAAGCAGGAGGACCTCAAGTTTGAACCCAGCCTGAGCAACTTGGCAAGACCCTGTCTCAAAATAAAAAAAGGAAGAGGGCTGGAGATTTTATTTCACTGTGAAGGACTTGGGATCAAGCCCCAGCAATGGAACAAAAGGGATTGGAACCACAATGTGACTTGGAACCATTGGAGCAGCCGACCATGGACTGAACCCTCTGAGACCATTGGAGCAGCCGACCATGGACTGAACCCCCTGAGACCATTGGAGCAGCCGACCATGGACTGAACCCCCTGAGACCACTGGAGCAGCCGACCATGGACTGAACCCCCTGAGACCACTGGAGCAGCCGACCATGGACTGAACCCCCTGAGACCACTGGAGCAGCCGACCATGGACTGAACCCCCTGAGACCATTGGAGCAGCCGACCATGTACGGAACCCTCTGAGACCATGAGGCAAAGTCGACCTCTCCTCTCCCCCTCTGAATTGCTGGGTGAGTTATTTTGTCCCAGTAAAGGGAAAAGTGACAAATATGACAAAAAAAATAAGACCCACCCAGCTCTGATCGGAAATTAGATTTGAGTGTTTGTGAGATTGCAGGGATTGTATCAACCTTGACACGGAGACATCTGGGTTTGAGCCAGTGACACCAGCTGTGTCTTCCTTTCTTACTAGGCCTGTGTGCATCTCAGCTTGCAAACTCCTAGAGTGGGATGCATAGCGCCCATGGGTAGGGTATTTGTGTGCATCGAGGAGATGGCTTGTGCCACCACACCTGGCACTGAGACCATGTCTGCCTCCATGGGAATGGAAGTGACCATTACAGGCTCTGCTGCCCCTGACATTCTTGGACAACCATGGACTCACAGCAGGACCTGAGGTAGACCAGATGCTCTTGTTTTCTTCCTTCAGATAAAGCATGGCCCTTGGCCTCCTTTGGTCTCCCTCGAGTGTGTGTGGCCAGTGAGTAATTCAGAGGTGTAGCAAGAGAGGAAATCCACACAGAATGGTGTCAGTGCAGGTTGGAGGTGTCCCCAACATATAGCCCCGAGAGCTGTCCACCTACTGAGCCCTGGAGGCTGTGAACAGGGCATTCCCTAGAAATAGCATCTGTCGGGATGCAGTAAATGATGGGCGCAGAGCTGAGCCCAGCCAGACTCCAATGGCAGCATCCTCCTGAGAGACAGAGGAGAAGCCGCGTGGAGGTGGAGGCAGAGACGGGAGCAAGGGGGCCCCAGCCCAGGGCTGCCTGGACCCCAGGAGGAAGCAGAGGCGGGAGGGTATGCCTGGAGCCTGTGGAGGGAGAGCAGCCCGGGATGCCTCGGTCCATACTTCTGCTCTCCAGGGCTAGGAGAAGACAGCTCTCTGCTGTTTTTGAGCACCGAGTTTGCAGTGTTTCGTGATGAGAGTCTGGGAAATTCGCGCGGTAGATGTTTGTAGCTCCAGAAGGAAGCAGCTGCCTGGAAGCCCTCCATAGCCCACATCCACCCCAGTTCCGTGGGAGCTGTGGTTCGGGATTCCCCGGGCCTGGGAGCCGAGAGCTTGTGTGCCTTCTGCCGGAGCTCCTCCTGGGTCAGGAGGAGGCACTCAGGCCGCTTCTCTTCGGATCCTGCTTCACCTGGCGCACAGAGAGGGTCATGTTTTGCGCCAGGGAGCACCACTGAGCCACCCCCTCTCCTAGCTGAGACGGCAGGGACTCCAGGACCTTACTCAGTTCCCTCGTGCAAGCTGCCTTAGTTTCCCCACCGTGTGACTCTGGCTCCATGTATGGGGCCCGCACGGAACCCCAAGGCTGCTGTACCCGCTTCCCGGCTCAGTTAGACTGGGGCCGGGGTGGTCCTCTGCCAAGGAGCATCCAGCACACGCATGGCCTGAGAACAGCGTCTCAGCGTCCCAGACAAAGAAAACCTTTCACAAAAAAGAAAACCCCACCACCCGGACTCTAATTTCGTTTTAGAAAATTAGATAGCGGGGCTTTTGCATAAGATAACTGTATTACCGGGATACAATTTGGTCCGGGTTTGTGGCTTCCATGCGGCACACTCCTTAATAAAACGTGTCAGTTAAAATGAAAATACAGCTTGGGTAATTAAATTTAATTGGATCTTGTCACTTTAAATCCTCTTCGTTTTCGAGGGTTTCCACGGAATTGCAGTTTCTGGTTTTGCTAATTTCTTTATTGCAAGCTGCTGCCGAACCTGACCCTCCTCTAATGAAGTGAGACCTCGTTTTATTCTTTTTTTTTTCTTTCCCAGGGCTGTGAACCTCGGTGGCGATTGGAAACAAAGAGAGGAGCCCGTGTTGTTAGGTTTGGGATCGTGCAGGGTGATTAACCGGGACTCCTGGCTGCACTCGGGTGGCTGTTACTGGACCCGGTTGGGCAAAAAGCTCTGGATCTGTCTCCCAGGATGTGTTAGCATCTTGTAGCTCACACGAGAGCTGCAGACAGCCTTTCTGTGCAGACTGAAGCCCCTCGGAGGGGTGCATTCAGAGTGAGGGGTACGTGCGTCGTGCTGCTGCTATAACAAATCAGCCCTGGCACCCTGGCTGGAAGCAGCACACGTTTACTGCATTGGAGGTGTGGAAGCCAGCAGCCTGAGACAGACCCACTGGGTCAACATCAAGCCCCTGATTCTCCCATACAGTAATGAGAAATAGGCTGCTACAGGGCACGAACGTCGTGTGGAAGTTGCACCTCCTGCAGTTGCGTTCCTCAATTTCCCGTCACTACAACAAAATAGTCCGGGAGGATTAACTTATAAAGTGAACGGGTTTATTTCGTCCCATGGTTTCGGAGGTCTGAGTCCACGGTTCTTTGGTGCCATTGCTTTGGTGAGGCAGAAACATCGTGGAGGGAGAACTTTGTGGAGAAGGGAAGCTCAGCTCCCACCAGCTCGGGAAGAAACAAAAGAGAGACAAGACTGGGCTCCCAGTGTACCCTGGCAAGGCCATGCTTCCCCCCATGAGGCCATGCTTCTAATGACATCACTTCCTCTCATGGCCTAACTTCCTCCCCCGAGGCCATGCCTCTAATGACATCATTTCCTCCCATGACCTCACTTCCTCCCATGAGGCCCCACCTCCTCAACAGTTCTCTGCCAATAGAACCGCTGCCAATAGAACCGCTGCGGAGACCCAGCATTTAACTCAAGGGCCCCTAGGTGACACTTAAAATCCACACTGTAGCAATGGGTATCCAGGCCCTGGGCTGCGGACTGGCACATGCATTGCACCTCCTGCAATGAACCTGGCTGGATTTAGGGACCTTTCCCACCTGGGACTATAGGGATTCCACCTCCTTGTCAGAGCTTCCCAGGCGAGCCAGTCAGAAATCAAGAAAGCTTTCCCGGCAGAGGAAAGATTTGGACGGGCGGCGCAGCCCCGGGCTTGTAAAAATTAAGTGAAGGGACTGTAAATCCCCTCAGCTAAGTCTCCTTCAGGAAGGCAGCTGGCCTGAGTTCATGGGCTTCCTTTGAACTGAAATCCCCATCAACTCGTGAAATCTCCGGGTCTGCTGTTTTATTGGGGACCCCGGCGGAGGCCCCGGTGGGGGGCTCCCGGCTCTCCTGGACACACACACCTGGACGGGGAGAGGCGGGAGCCGCGTCTGGAATGCACGAACCGCTGGTGTTCGCAGAGTTCATTTCCCTTCGCCGTCTTCACTGCGGAAATCCAAGGGGCCCCCGTTGGTTCCGCGGCGCTCCATGTGGAGATGGATTCACGCACGCGAAGCTCCCTGGCTGCCCTTGCAGCATCCGAAGGATCCGGCATGGGGCTCTCCTTGGGGGTTTCAGGGAATGGTTGCTGTCTCACTTACTTTCCTCTTGTTGCTGAGACAAAATTCCCCACACTCAAAGTTAAGGGAGAAGGGTTTATTTAGCTCACAGTCAGTCCAAAATCGGCTGGCTCCACAGCAGGGCGGCAGGGCAGAGGAGAAACAGTCCATGGCGGGCAGAGGTAGCAAAGCAGCCATAACTCTTTCTGTCCCTTACAGCCTATCCAGGCTACTCAGGCTGGGCAGCACACACAGTCTTCATGCTAGTGCCCTCAGTCCTAGCACCGCACCATGACTCCAGCCCAGCATCACTCACTCCAGATCCAGCCTCCTCTACAAAGTGCTGCCTGTGACTGCGTGAAGCTCCAGGAGGACATCGAGACAGAGCCCTAATGATTGCCTTTTCTCGTGGCTCAGCCCCAGCTGTGCAGATGTGCACTGGGTCTCCCTGCCCAAGTGCACTGGAGCATAATTTTAGCCTCCTAGGGTGGTGGCCCATGCCTGTCAGTCCAGCACACTGGGAGGCTGAAGCAGGAGGGTCACAGTTTTGAGTCCATCCATGGCAACTTAGTGATTTAGTGGGCCCCTGAGTCAACATAAAAAATGGAAGGTGGAGATGGAGCTCAGTGCCAAAGTCCAAACTCCAGCACCGAAAAAAGAAAAATGTTGCATAAAATTACCTTCAGTCTATGTGTACAAGATGCACATAAAATGTAGATGAATTTCTTGTTAGACTTGGGTCCCCTCCCTAGCATGTCTCATTTCTGTACCTGCAAATGTTCCAAACTCCAAAACAATTCCTAGCTCTGAAACACATCTGATGCCTAGCATTTCAGACGAGGCAGAATCAGTGTGTGTTCCCCACATCCAGAAGATGGAGATTTCATAGTAACCCTGAACAAGAAGTCGGTTCATGGCCCAAGGATGCTGGTTCATGGTAGGGATAAAGGGCTCTTTTGCCATATTTTCCTGAGCAAGAATCTAATACCTTAAAAAAAGATCCTTTCAGAGGAGAGACATGGATTTGACCAGTGAAAGAAGAAATGGTCCTTTCTTGAAGGCACATGAAGAAATTCAGGACTTGCATGAGACTATGTGGTCACTGGTAACAATCTTGGTCACTTTCCAGGCACCGGGACAAAATACCAGACACCGACAACATAAAGGAGAAGAGATTTAAATTGGCTCATGGTCTCAGGGGGTTCAGTCCATGGTCGGCTGCTCCAATGGTCTCAGTTCAGTCTATGGTCAGCTGCTCCAGTGATCTCAGAGGGTTCAGTCCATGGTCAGCTGCTCCAATGGTCTCAGAGGATTCAGTCCATGGTCAGCTGCTCCAGTGGTCTCAGAGGGTTCAGTCCATGGTCAGCTGCTCCAGTGGTCTCAGAGGGTTCAGTCCATGGTCAGCTGCTCCAGTGATCTCAGAGGGTTCAGTCCATGGTCAGCTGCTCCAGTGATCTCAGAGGGTTCAGTCCATGGTCAGCTGCTCCAATGGTCTCAGAGGGTTCAGTGCATGGTCAGCTGCTCCAGTGGTCTCAGGGGGTTCAGTCCATGGTCAGCTGCTCCAGTGGTCTCAGGGGGTTCAGTCCATGGTCAGCTGCTCCAGTGGTCTCAGAGGGTTCAGTCCATGGTCAGCTGCTCCAGTGATCTCAGAGGGTTCAGTCCATGGTCAGCTGCTCCAGTGATCTCAGAGGGTTCAGTCCATGGTCAGCTGCTCCAATGGTCTCAGAGGGTTCAGTGCATGGTCAGCTGCTCCAGTGGTCTCAGGGGGTTCAGTCCATGGTCAGTTGCCCCAAGGCAGGATCATCATGGTGGATGGGTGTGGGGGGAGGAAAGACGCTCACCTCATGGTGGCCGGGAAGCAGAGCAGAGTAAGAGTGCAAGAGAGAAGAGCCACGAACAGTATAGTTCCCAAAGTCACATCTCTAAGGTCACCTCTTTCTAGCAGTTCCCACCCCCTAACAACCCACAGTGCCACGAACTGGTCCCTTTCACAAGGCAATCACCTGTCGAGGAATCTCATAATCCACCAGATCGATGATCAAGATTAACCAACTCACGAGTGGATGGATTTACACATCATGCACTGCAAACATGAAGTTTAAAATTAAAAACCAAAAGACTCGCCAGTGCCTGAGTGGAGATTCTCACTCCTGTCTCATGAAAGAAGGGCACTGTGTGGGGAGACTCTTCCCCTAAGTCTCGGAAGTGAAGAGGGATCTCTGAGGATGTCACATCTGCATCCTGCACAGCTTTCCTCACCAGCTCATGGTGCCTCCTGCACAAGTGGCCCCAGGAAGTGGCCTGGGCTCATCCCCACAGCTGGGTCTCCTAGAAGGAAATTCTCAGGGAAACTCCATGGCCACCTTTGCTTATCACTGATGCTGCGAATCCCGGCACTAGAATCCCACAGACCTTGCAGAGGGAAAGAAATGTGGCTGAACGATGGGGGTCGCTGTGTGGCTGCGGGGACGGGCAGCAGGTTGCTGGGACACATCACTTCTCAGGTGCTTTTGGGGGGGCAAAGCTTGACCCTCTGCCCCATCTGGAGGCACGTGGGCTCCAAGGTGGGAGGGGCCAGCCGGTGTGGTGTGTTGTGACAATTCTACGGACAGGCACGGATGCAGGAGCTTGGACCCTGTTTTGCATATGTGTGTGTAGTCATGCATGTGTGCGTGCGTGTGTTAGACACAGGATAACGGGGACTCCTTTGATCACCGAGTCATGCACCCCCAAACCCCAAGGAGCTTAGCAAAGGCTGGTCATGCTTACCACACCTGCGGAGCCTGGAGCGGAATTTGCATTTCTAACGAGCTCTGGGTGTGGGCGCATGTGGTTGTGTTTGCAATGCAAGTGCTGAGGGTCTTCGGCATTCCCAGGATATGGCCGCACCCCTCGCCCTAAAGCCACGATGAGCTTGGTGATGCTGACACATTTTGACGTCTGGGCTCGAGGTTCCACCATGTGTGGGAGAAACATCCTTTACCATCCGGACTCAGCCTCAGCCCTCCTTATTTTAGGTTACCTGAGTGAAGGCCCTTTATTTTAGGGCTGGGATTCTAGCGAGTCATTTCTATAAGCTCCTAGATGATGCTTTCCCTCTCTTAGCTTAACCTGAGGTTGGAAGAGGCAAAGGGGCCCCATCTGTTGTTAAAGAAATTTCTACGCGTGCAATGGATGTTAGCACGTGGTGATCCTTATTTGTGATGCCTCAACTAGACATGAGTAGAACCACCTGGCCCCTGAATGAGCTCTGGGTGTGTCTGTGGATGATTGATGGGTAGACCAGCCAACGGAGCAGAAAGTCCCACCCCGGATGTGGGTGGCACCAGCCAATAGGCTTGCAGCCTGGATGGACTAAAAGGGGGAAGAAGAGGAAGTGCTTCCATTTTTTTTTTTTTTGGTAGGAGCTCTGGTCCTGACCATTGCCTTTGGTTGTTGATCTCCAGCTCCTTCTGCTTTCTAGCTCACACTTTTGAGCTTTCCAACACACTCTCTCCAGTCATCCAACACAGATGACTACACGGAGCTTCCCGGCCTTTGACCTTTGCCCCTTGACTGCTACCGGGTCTGCCCGGTCTCCGGTGTGCGGTCGCCATATTGGATTCTCCCCACTCTGACCCCACACGTGGCACCTGGACCCTTCCCCTGCTGATCCTGAAGCCAACCTCGTAATTGCCTTGCATAGTTATACGTGTGTTTCATATTGAATCTGTTCACCTACAGAACCTTATCTAATGTATGAGTTTTCAAGAAGACCACAGGTTTATTTATTCCCTGGTTTTCACCTTTTGTCTCAGAGGTGGATGGGATCCCGTGCTGTCCAGTCACTCGGGACTGGGCCCATATGGCGCTAGTGGAAGGGAAGTTGTGGTCCGAGAAGGAGTAGCTGGGACCCTGATAGTGTGGGCATGGTGTGATGCTCTTTCAGGGCAGGGAGGGTGTTGGGTGCCTTCTGCAGGTTCTGCGGGTTCTCTGCTTCCTTTTGCTGTGTGCGTGACTCGGGGTCCCCTGAGCGCTGGTCAGACCTGTGGGGGATCATCGAGTCCACAGGGTCATTAGGAAACCCCACTTTCTCTGTCCTCAAAGCAACGGGGACTCACGGCAGGGTGACTTTCACTGTACCCAGTGTTTCATGTAAACGCTCCCTGTGTGTTTTCACCACCCCTTGTCGATTAAATCTTCGTGGCAGTTTCTGTCCAATACAAACACGGCGCTGTGTCCTCCTCCACCCGAGTCAACGCAGCTGGCACCGTGTGACTCCCGGTTCCTCCCCAAGGTCGGGATGACTGGGAAAGGTCACAGTTTTGAGTCCATTGAGGCAGCCGGGATGGTGCAGCTAAAGACCCTCAGGAAAGAGGACTCCAGAGCTGCTGTGGACAGCAGCCAGGACGGCGGGAGGAGGGTGTGCACAGCTGGGGGAGATTCTGGGGGATTCACAGCCACACGTCTCATGTTATGATATATATTTTAAAAATGTAAAAGGTCACCATACATATGGATCACACATCGCACAGGTGCCTCCCCTGAATATGTGGACAGGGAGCCAGAAGAAGGTCCAGGTGTCTGTCTTTTGGGGGTTCCCCATGATCAGAGGCACCCCCCACCCTAAGTCAGGAACTGGGTGTCCGGGGGAGCCCCGCGCGGAGCTTTTCTTCGTACAAACGGGGTTTGCGGGGCTCAGGAACGTCCAGCTTTAGAAGGGTCAGACGGTGCCTGGCTCTGAATTCAAGCCTCCCCAGCTCGCCCTGCGGCTCCCGAGGCCGCTCTGGGTGAAGACTGTGGGAACGGGCTGTTCTGCAGCAGCCTTCGGGGTTTCTCCTGCCCAGCGGCGCCTCCCTTCCCTGGAATTTCAGGGCTCTGTGCTGCCTCTCTTCCCACAGCCCCGGACACACTGTAAATCCCTCACATTTATTCCAGCTTGATCTCCAGGGTTCCCCCCTGAACCCTACATTATCAATCATGTTTTAACAACGCGTACAAAAAGCTGACGGGCAGATGTCACTTGACATTCTTAGCGCCTGTTTTAATGCAGTTTCCTAAATCAAGCTCTTGATCAGAGGCCCTAAAAACCTACGCCTGGGACAAAGCTAAAGGAATATGCTCAGGATGACGGATACTGGAGACTCGTTGAGTATTTGTGTAGGAATGTTTTCTTTTCGTATTAAAATATGCATTTGGAGGTGGAATCCCTGACTCCCAGGACTCACAGAATGAGGAGACTCTGGGATCGTACATAATGCTCAAACACAGGCGAACTTCCAATATCAGAAATGAGTTTTGCTTTTCAGAACCACTGGGAGAGCTGCGAGTTCAACACTCGGAGAGTGGATGCCCTGGGGTGAAGGTGGTGAGGAATTCACTCGCGTCCTTCATAACCATGAGCTGAGGAACCCAGGAGCCTGAGGTTACTGTGACCAGGACCTCAACTGGAAACAGGCCCTGCAGCGGGAATCAGAGGAGGATCTGGGGACTAGGCCATCCTGCCTCAGCCTCCTGAATCCAACGGCAGCGTCCTCACAGGAAGACAGAGGAGAAGACGCAGACACAGAGGAGAAGCCACCTGGAGACAGAGGCAGAGACGGGAGCAACGGGGCCACAGCCCGGGGCCCCCACAAGTTGCCCGAGACCATTAGAAGCCAGGTGAGAGGTGGGGAGCAGCATCCTCCGCGTGGGCCCTGGACGGAGCCCACCTTGCTCTGGCTCTTCCGACCCCTAGCCGGGGAGAGTTTCCTCCTGTGTTGTTTTCCCACTCAGCTCCCAGTGCTTTGTTAGTGCAGCTCTAGGAAGTGGAGAGCGATGGATGTGAGTTTTGTGTGCTGAATGCTCAGCTTCTGCCCCTTGACGAGCAATCCGAGCCTTTATGAGATGCTCCAGCGGGCAGGTGGGCGGCTGTCCAGCCTCTCCCGGAACCCACGGGCTCCACCGCCAAGCCCTGACCGGGAGCTGGCTGCGCCCGCCCACACCCACAAACCAAACTCACACCTCCAGCCCCACTTTGAAGTCCTGCGGCTGCCCGAATACTTGGGATGACCAGGTGGAGTTGAACTGCAGCGGAACAGAAGAGCCCTGTTGGGAATGTTGGTGCCTGAAAGGCGATCTGTTTACTGCGAACACAGCCGCAGAGAGGGCTGGAGAACATGTCTGCTGGGAAAGAAGGGTCTCTCCGTGCAGGACAAAGGCTTCAGTGAGTGGAGGTGCTTTGCACATGCACGCTCACATGCTTACATGTGCATGCATACGCACACGCTGGGTTCTTTTTATTTGGGGGGGAACTGGATGCAAATACCTTTCCTAACGTCTAACCGCACCACACACTGGGCGCTCCCTGTCTTTGTCCCAACTCTGATACTCAGATTTCTTGTAGATGCCACAATTTGGTGCCATGAGTCTTCTTAGGGAAGAGACGTACACATGAGCTCTGTCTCTCTTGACCTCTCCCCACCGTGACAGCCATGCAGCCAGAGCTTGAAGATTCCCCAGGAGTCTCACAGGTGCTGTGACAGTCAGCTTTGTGTTTCTGGGACAAGATACATGAGAGAATCAATTTAGAGAAGAAAAGGTGGAAACTGACTCATGGTCTCAGAGGGTTCAGTCCATGGTCGGCTGCTCCTAGGCAGGAACGTCATGGTTGGCAGGAGTGGGGTAGGAAAGATGCTCACATCCTGGTGACTGGGAAGTGGGTCAGAAGACGAGCCCCAGAGAATGGAGGCAGGGACAAGCCCGAGTCCCCAGGGCCCCACCCCAGGACCCTCTCTCTTCAACTAGGCCCCACTTCCTGTCTCCCCATCACTTTCCCATCATGCCATCCAATCCTGACTCCACGGATGAATTCATCCCACTCGGAGCCTTGGTGAGCCAGTCCCCTTTCCAAATGAGAGAGGAGGGAAGGAAGCCAAGGACGGAGAGGGGGAGAGAGAGGGTCTTCAGAGAGAGCTGGGTGCTGGAGAGGGAGGGACAGAGAGGGAGACAGAGCAGCTGGACGGGCAGATGGGTGCACGGCTGGGGAACGGTGGGTGGGTGAGGGACAGACGGCTGTATAGACCGGTGAGGGGCGGCAGAGATCAGATGCACGGGTGGAGGAAGGGGTGGATGGATAGAGAGGTAAACAGGCACATGTGATGGGAGGATGGACAGACACATGGATAGATAGGCAATGGATGGAGATATGGATGATAGAATAGGTGGAAAGATAGATTCAGACAGATGACAGAGAGATGGAGAGAGAGAACAGATGGATGGATGGGTGGATGGATGGATACATAGGATAGATATGGATGGAAGAGTGATAGATTGTAGATACATAGATGGACAGATATAGAGATAGACAGAGGCATGGAGGAGTGGACGGATGGAGGGACGGGAGGATGGATAGGTAAAATTGACGAGGGGATAGAATGGATGGTTGGATGGGTGGAAAGATAGATTGGTGGATGGTAGAGAGAGGGATAGATACACAGATAAACAGATACACAGATGGATGGATAGATGGACAAATACATCCACACACAGATATGGATGGATGGAAGGACAGATGGAGACTTGGATGGAGGGGTGGCACATGGATAGATGACAGGCAGACGTGAGCAGGGAGAGAGACCCTCACACGCATCCCCGAGTCCAGGAGCCCCACCTGGATGTCACTCAGGCACACAAACCCCGGGGCAGCCTGGGGCCGGTGAATCAGGAAGGAGCCCAGGATTCCCAGGGCCATGGGGCCTGCAGAGCGTGGACTAGGGGTGACAGGAAGCTGCCACGTTTGCCCTCCACCATGCCACTGGCTTCCACTTTTCCATGCAGCACTCGGGCAAGGAGGGGCCCTCTGGGGAGGCCAGGAACGGAGAGGCTTGAAAGTCAGGCGAGGGGTGGCACACGCCTGTAGTCCTGCTGCTCTGGGAGGCTGAGGCAGGAGGACTGCCAGGTCGAGCTCAGCCTGGGCAGATTATGCACTTAGTGAGACCCGCTGTCTAAAGGAATGAAGGCCGGGCTGAGGATGCAGCTCAGCCCAGAGGTCCTTGGTTCAATGCCAGGAAGCCCTGAATCCAACGGCAGCGTCCTCACCAGAGACAGAGGAGGAGACAGGCAGAGAAGAAGCTGCATAGAGATGGGAGCGACAGGGCTGCAGTCCAGGGCCGCCGGGAGCCCTGGAGGAGGCAGAGGCGGGAGGGTCTCCCCGGGAGCCTGGACATGATCCTAGTGCGTTGAACGGGGCCTCCAGAAGAGGTGCCCAGGTCCTCATGCCCAAGCTGTGCTGGCTCCTGCCGACCTTCATGTCCCTTGCATGTGGCCAGCTCTCTCCTGTCCCGTGTCCCTGGACAGGCAAATATTTAACCCCATGTCGTGCGAAGCCAGACCATGCCCATCTGGTGAAAGCCTGGGAAAAGCTCAAACTTGGGGTTCTACTGTCACGGAGAAAGGGAAGCCTGGCAGGAAAATTCACCCACAAGCAAAAGTCCAGGTTAAAACTCGGAGCTGAGCTGGGCCCCGTGGCGCAGCTACTGGGAAGGCTGAGGCAGGAGAGTCCCAAGTCCCAGCCCAGCCTGCATACCTTAGGGGAAACCCTATTGCAAGACTTTAAAAGGTAAAATCAAATGGACGGGCCGTGACCAGAGCCCCCTGCCCAAGCCCCCGGTGGCCTGGTGCACGGGCCAGTCCTGTGTTTTAGAGTCCCGGGTCCTTGAGCTGAGGCCCCGGCGTCTTGCAGTTTTGTCTTGAGCTTTCCTGCCAGGCAAAGGGTGTTCTGGAGACGCAGGGCTCACCCTCCACAGCCCCGCCGCTGAGTTATTCACAGCAGCTCCGCGGGCTTTCCGGGTGTAGAGCACGGGGCCTGCAGCTCTGTTCTCCCCGGCCGGAGGCTGGGCCGGGGGTGCAGAGGTCCTGTGATGTCCAGTGCTGGCGTCTCCTGAGCCACTTCCTTGTGCGTGACATGGTGCACCCCTAGAAGCACCAAGGCATCGGAGTCTGCCAAGGAGGAAACATCAGGGTCTGTTAGGCCCGCACGATTTTAGTGCATGATTATGGCTCTCGAATGGAGACTCGGTTGTCCACAGAACTGAAAGCAGGTTTGCAGTTTTAAAACAGCATACACGGAAGCCAGATGTGGCGCTGCAGGCCTGTAATCCCAGCACTGGGGAGGCCGAGGCGGGAGGATCCCAAATTCAAGCCCAGCTGGGACAGCTCAGCAACTTGGCGAGAACTTGTCTCGATGTAAAAACTGAAAAGGGCCGGGGAAGGGGCTCGATGCAAAAGCCCCAGGTTTGATCCCAGATCCCCAGGGACGCAGAGAAACCAGAGCCCCGCATGGGGCCTCGCTCGGTCCGTTAGGGCTGCAGCCGCCCCAGCTCCCCTCTGCCTTCGCTGCACATGCGGGGCGGCCCAGCTCCGGAAGCCTAGGTAATCCCGCTGCTCCCGATTTCCATTCAATCCATTACTCCACTCCGCTCCCGAGCCGCCTTGTCCGGACTTCTAATTTGACAATGACAAAGAGCTGCGCGCTGATTTTAAATTTCATAATTTTAATCTGTCAAGCCTGACATTTAATTAGTGCCCTCCTAACCCGAGCGAAGCCCACGTGCGCACGGAGCGCCCAGGTTGCTCTGCCTTTAGAAAAAAAAAATCTTTTTTCGTTCCTTCCTTTCTTTCTTTTTCCCCCCGCCCTACCCCTCGTCGGAGAGGGGGTGCATAAATGAATACATGCCTTACCGGTGGAGGGAGGCAGCCTGCCCGGGATGGTCTATTGCCCCAAATCTAGACGGATGAGGTTGGTATTGTTAAGTGCTGGGGGATCGTGTTAGGGGTGATGAAGCACTGACTCTGCCTGCTGCAGGAGATGTTCACGGGGACCTCGAACTCGGAACTTCCCCACACGTTCGATGGCAGCACTTTCCCCCAACCGCAGCCCTGACTCTGGCTCTGATGTTAACCCTAAACGTGGGGCGCCCCCCCCCGCAAACGTGGGTACTCTGACGCTATAAGTGGGGTATACTGAGCCTGACCCAAACAGAAAACGTGGGGTGCCCTGACCAGCGAAGTGGGGTGCCCCAGGCTTCGTTGTGGGGTGCGCTGGCCCAGAGAGTGGGTTGCTCTAACCCTAACCCTAACTGTGCTGTAGCAGTGACCGCAGTGACCTGTAGCTACCCCAAGCATAGCCCTAACCCTAACCTACCCTTATCCCTCACCTAACGGGAGCCGTCAGCACTGCTTTCTGCCCTCCCTGGGGTCGGGCCGCGGGCGTGGGGGACCTCGTGGCTGCTGTCTTGTTCGTAAATGGATCTGACGTGGATGTGCCGCTCTGCCTCATCAAAACGTGTCCTGAAACACCCGGCATGTCTGCGGATCGGGGGGCCTCGCAGTCGTGTTTGCTAAGGGATAAGGTCCCAAAGGGAGGACACCCACCTCCCGCCTCGACGAGCCTGCTGGCTGATCCCTGGGGTCGGGGCACCGCTGTGGGATGCCAGAGTCTTCATCACCCAAGATAGAAGATGTGGAGGACAGGAGACACCGGCTGGCATCTGCATGGGCATTTCCCTTCTTCATAGACGATGGATAGAGAGATGATAGATAGATAGATAGATAGATAGATAGATAGATAGATTCTATTGATTCTGGGTGATTAAACCCGAGGCCTTCACACCAAGCTGTATCCCCGGCCTTTCTCTAAAAAAAAAAAAAAATTTATTTTGAGACAGAGCCTCATTGACTTGCCCAGCTTGAGATCTCCCTGTCTCAGCCTCCTAAAGTGCTGTGATGACAGGCATTACACCACGACGCCTGGCCCTTATTCATAGATGAGGAATGATCCAGCACCATCCTTGTTCATGGCTGCGTAGTATTCCTCTGTGCACAGTACCCCGCATTTTCTTTATGTGTTAGTCCTGTTGGCAGTTACCCAGCCTGTCTCCAGAGCTTAGCAACTTAGTGAGAGCCTGTCCCCAAAGTAAAGCATGAAAGAGGGGTGGAAATGTAGTTCAGCGGGAAGGTCCCACCTTCAATCCCCAGCATGGCAGGAAAACAAACGAACAAAATGATAAAAATTCAGCGCAGTCAACACAGGCAGCAACACATTCATCTTTGCAGCGCTGTCATCGGGCGCTGTTCCTCACTGCGAGCGCCACGTTTTCATACAGTGGGCCGTCGTCATGAACACACTTGGAGAACACACCTTTCTACTGCATTTCTCTGGCCGCGATGCTCCTAAGAGTTGGGGAACTCCGGCGCCGTTCTAAGCGTGCGGGGCCCCAATTTGCACTGTTTGGCTTAGAACCCAACTGCTCAGAAGCAGATTTCCAAGGCGAGCCTGGCTTTTCGGATTTTCCCTGTGCACACACAGACTGGGGTCCAAGGACAGCGGCCCTCAGACTTCGGTCGTGAGTCTCCGGAGGCCGCCTCCGAGTTCTGCGGCTTGGGGCCTGCAGAGTCCTCCACTCCTTGGTGCAGGTGTGAAACGCGCTTCTGGGAGCAGCAGTCAACGACCGCAGAAGGTGAGTTCAGGTGTGCAAGGCAGAAAGAGCGAGAAAATCCCACTGCCACCGCCCAGTCTCCGAAACGGGCATCAGATCAGAAAACAGGACCGAGCGAGGTGGCAACGCCCAGCCCTCGGGAGGCTGAGGGAGGAGGATCGTCAGGAGGAGTCCGAGGTCAGCCCGGGCCACGGAGTGAGTGCAAGACCAGCCGACACGAGACCCCGTGTCCAACAGCACAACAAAACCAGAACAGCAGAGCGTGGTGCAGGCACAGGGATCACGAAGCGTGCTCCGGCCTGCCAGATTCGCGCGGGGTGCCAGTGAACATGACGGCTTCCTTCTGCGCGGATTGCTCGGCAGCCTCTGCCCCGCTCGGCCGGGCTGGGTTTGACTGTCAGCTGCGGGCGCCCTGTTCCTCGGACTCCCTGTGCTTCCTTCCGACCTGGCGCCGAGCCCCGCGTTCCTCCTCCTCCTGCAGACAGACTCTTTCATTCTAACGTGCTGCAGGGTGTTGCTTTCCAGGACTCTCCATCCGTACTGATCTCCAGAGTGGCTGTCCCAGTTTACGCTACCGCAGGCTGTTCCCCTCCCAGGTGTCTCCCGAAAGAGTCAAAGACGTCATGTGACGGTGACCCACGCACAACCTGTATTTGTCACAGCACAACTCGCAGCAGCCCCGTCTTGGAAGTGGCCCCCTTGGCCACCAGCAGAGGAACAGATGAAGACCAAGTGCTGTTTGCCCAGGGTGGAGTACTACTCTGCCAGGAAGAAGGAGAGACTTGAATCATCTGTAGGAAAATGGATGCACCTTGAGATCATGATGTTAAGTGAAATAATTCAGACACACGAGCGTCCGTATTGCATGGTTTCTCATCTATGAGAAACCCAAAGCACACACACACAAAAAACACACAATGAAAGATAGCCAACATTCACGGCATATTTCGATCACCCTGTGTACACCTTGGAGTCTCCAGGATCCACGGGGGCTGCCGTGTCTCCAGCTTTCTCTCTGCGCTTCCAGACATGCCAAACCCCTGCCTTCAAAGTTGAAGATTCCTCTCTCCATCAGGAACAAATGCAGGGTGTTGACCCTGCCGGGAAGATCGGAGTCTCTTTGCCCGGTCAGCGAGGATGCTGGAAATGCCTGGCACGAGTCCTCGGTGAGGGCTGCTCTGGTCTTCACCCCAGAGGACAGGGCACTGTTTGTTCCCCAGAACGCAGAGCCGCGCATCCTCGTGCTGGAGAAAAGAGGAAACCCAGCAAGACTGGGTTTTCTCTGGGTCTCAGCCCCGGGTCCTCGGGCTCTGTCCCCAGCAGCTAAGCATGGGGCGACCTCCCTGGTGTTTGTCACAGGAGCCGACAGGAGTCCGCAGCAGCTCCGAGCGGGCGGAAACAATGCCCACTTTCTACCCAGACGGCACTCGAGCGCGGTTTTTGAGGGGGACACGATCGTTCATCTTAAAATTTTGAGACGCTACGTCGCTCTGCTGCCCAGGCTGGCCTCAAACTTGTGGCGATCCTCCTGCCTCAGCCTCCTGAGTCCAGATGCTCATGTCTCTGTGCAGTGTTCGGCAGAGAGCGGCTCGGGGCTGGACCCTCGCACAGCAGCCGGCCGGGGTGCGGCGAGCGTGCGTGTGCGGTGAGATCTTCTCACTTGGGCAGGTTCCCCCGGCCTGAAGCAAGGCCTGATGGTTTTATTCATGAATCATCTACCTGCCTAGATTTATTACCTGTTGCTCTAGATTTGTTATTCACTGCTTATTCATCTCCATTTATTGCCCGTTACATATCATCGACTCATCTAAATGCCACGCGCGTGTGTGACTGCAGTCACGTGCACAGGTCTGTCTCTTGTCAATAGCCACGCACAGCTTTGTAGGCACAGCTACCGCGCTTCGTACAGATTTATTTCACACGCGTGCGTCTGTGCGCCTCTCACGTCTACTGCAGATCTCAGAGACGTAAGTGTGGATTCGTCCACACAGATCATTGCATTTTTTCAAGCTCCGTGTTCCTGTGGAGACACAGTCGCTCACACACGTGTTTTGGGCATAAACACGTGGATCTTCACGCATGCACGTAGAGGCGCCCGTGTCTCAGAGTCCGCCGTGTGTGTTTATTTTCTACACGTGTGCATTGGTTTCCGCTCGCAGCCGTTCTGCGTGGGGCTCGGGTCTGCCGACGCGGTTTCACGTACGGGGTTACTTAGGTCACGTGTACACACATGTGGTCTAGACTGTACACATCCCCTGTCCATGCACACACGTGTCTACATGCACAACCCCTGGGGAAATGGGCTGCTGTTCAAAGCCAGGGCCGGGAGAGCCTGCAGCCCTCAGCCTGGCCCGCACTGGGGCACTGGCTCCTCCCGATGTGTGTGCATGTGCAGGCGTGCGCATGCGTGTGTGCAGCGAGATGATTTAAGGAAAAGGAGGCTCAGAGCTGCGTGGGGCCCAGTCCTCCTCTCTGGGCACCGCATTCTTGGCATAGGAGTCTCACCCCCGGCCTGGGGAGGAACCGACCGTGCCTGGGTGTGTGGAAGGCCTTCATTTCCCAGCTGGAGTTCAAAACTAGATGCGTGGACCCCTGAAGCTTTCCTGGGAGAGGAGAGAGAGAGAGAGAGAGAGAGAGAGAGAGAGAGAGAGAGAGAGAGAGGAGAAAAACCAACAAAAGCCCTCCCTCCCTCTGGGGCCAAAGTGAATTTTCGGGGCTGCACACACACAGCACAGGGGCAGAGAAGGCGGAAAGGCTGGGCAGTGAACCGCTACTCTCTCCCCAGTCCTGGTGGTTTGTTTCCTTTTTTAGCAATGGAATGGTATCATTAGGGCTTTAACATTTATTTTTAAATATGTATTTGTACATTCATCCTGGGGCCGGGGATTGAATCAGGGCCTTCGCACAACGCTCTACCCTCCGCCCGGTTTCATTTTTTATTTTGGCAAGGGGACTCGCTGAGTCCCTGGTGGCCCAGGCTGGGCTGGAACTTGAGACCCTCCTGCCTCAGCCTCCCAGAGTGTGTGCCACCCCGCCCGGCTCACAGTAGGTGTTTTGTTTTTCAAATAAGTTTCTCTTAAAATGCGTTAGCCGCTAAATAACCAATTGGGTCCAACTTTCCTACCATGCAGACCCTTTTGCCTTTGTTTTAGGGACAGACACCAGGATTTCTGCCCCTTGGGAAGTTGCCTGCTGTCTGGCAGGAGAGGAAACCTGATTTTCAGGCCCAGAGGGCCAGCCCCAGCAGCTGCAGGCCCGAAGGAAGCAAAGCCCAGGCCCGCCCAGGCCCACGGGCGGAGGAGCCCGGCAGCGGGGCGGGGAAGAGAACCCAGGCCAGGCAGGGAAAATCGCCCCTCTTCTTTCTTTCCTTTTCTCCCTGCAAAATTTCTCCAGAGGTGAAATTAAAGCAATTTCTTCACAGACGGAATGAAAGCCAGGGGCATTTCAGAGAGAGACTCCGGTCGGGGCTCTGCTGATCATTTTTCCAGCCCTAGAATCTCCCCTCCCGGGTCAGCCCGGATTCCAGGCGGGCCAGGAGCAGCCGTGGCCTGCTCCAGCCCGGATCTGCCGAGAGAAAACAGCCCCTCGACTGCGGAGCCTCCTGAGGCCGGGAATGGCCTGAAATATTTTTACGGTGATTAAACACGAGTCTTTACATATTTAAACTGCTCTCCGGAGGCCGATCATTTGGGAAAGCACACTTGTGTTTTCTATCAATCCTCCTGCTGTTTTATTTTTTTCCCTCCTCTTTCTACTCTTCCCTTCCATCATCGGCCAGAGCTGCTTTAGGAATCCCAGCCGCACCCTCTGCGACAGCTATGGTGCTGTAGACTTCAGTCCAAGTGTGTGGGATGCAGAAACGTGGATGGCCCTGTGGGTCCCAAAGGATGGCAAGCCCAGGACAGGGAATGAAGCCAGGAGCCACTTCTACTTATCTGAGGGGCCAAGGCACCTGAAGAATGACACAGAGGTTCGGACATGTTGAGTAATTTTCATTAGCACGCTGTTCCCTTTTTCCTCACTGCTTGTCACAAAGTGGCTGCTGGAGCTCTTGCCCTTGCATCTGCATTCCAGGCAGGAAGAAGAACAAGAAGGAGGAGGAGGAGGAGGAGGAGGAAAACAAAAGGCAAAGACAATCACGGTTGTGCCATTCCTTCCAGGCTGTGCTTGTTGGGCAGCAGGATGGCCTGGGAGCCGCACACACAGGGCATGTGCAGGGTTCTAGCAGACCCCTGGCTGCTCTCAGAGCCCAGCTGTGGTTGAAAGTTGGGAGACACTGGGTGGCTTTGAGGAGCACTGGGCCCTTCCCGGTGGGTGTGGACCAGGAAGGGAGCGCAGGGAAGAGCCAGGCCATGCACAGCAGGGTTCATTAATTCCCTCAGAAGTTCTCTCAGCCCAGCCTGGGTGTCGTGGCCCACACCTGCCATCCTGGTGACTCAGGAGGCTGAGGCAGGAGGGTCTCAGGTTTGAATCCATCCCGGAGAACTTGAGGGCCCTTTCTTTATTCCAGTGGTCACCTTGGGGCACAATGGAAGGCAGAGAAAGAGCATTTGCCTCCGAAATGCTCCCGTGGATCTGCCTGGAAGGCCCCAGTCTCCCGGACCGGGCTTCCCGCTTTCTGGCAGAGCATTTCTAATTTTCCATAATTTCCCTCTAAGCCTCAATAAACTCTACCTGTGGGAAGGGACAGAACCGATGTTCTGAAAGCAATATTTACTTGTAATATTTTCCGTGGGCTCCTCCCGAGTTCACTTCCCCGAGATGAGGGATGATTTTAAAAATTGCTAAAGGTAATGATTTTTTTATAGCTTAATTTAGATTATATTGAAAATTATGAGGAGGCGTGTTTAAAAAAACAAACGGAAAATGGAAAATCTCAGCACAGCCGGGACACAGTAGACGCGCTGCTTGCTGTCTTATTAAACATGTCTGTGATGTTTGCAATTTAAATACTACACGCGGTCATATATTTTGTGTAACCCTATCGGAACAATAAGCATTAATAATGTGGTAATATCTTTATTTCCGTAGCTTTTTTTTTCCCCGTTAATACACCGCAGGGAGCCGGAAGCAACATCGACTCAATAATTATTTCCATTAGAAGCAGCAGATTTTGAGGAAAGGGCTCCGATTCCCCCCTTCACATGGTGGGAATTGTTCTTCCTGCCAGAGGGAAGACATCAGCCATGTTGCCTTATTAAAAATCAGGGCCGGAGGATCACAAGTTCGAGTCCAGCCCGGGTGGCTGGGTGACTCAGGGGAACCCCAGTTCTAAATGAAAAATCAGAGGAGGGCAAGGGACAGGTCAGGCTGGGGTCAGGGCCAGGCTTTTAGGGAAACAGATGGGGTGAGGGTTGGGGGTTAGGGTTTGGTTTAGGGTTTAGGTCAGGGCTTGGGTTTTAGGGCTAGGGTTTGGGTTTAGGGTTACAGATGGGGTGAGGGTTTGGGTTTAGGGTTACAGATAGGGTTAGGGTTATGGCTGGGTTTGGGTTAGGGTTAGGGTTTGGGTCATGTTAGGTTTATATTTTGGTTTAAATTTAGGGTCAGGTTTTGTATTACGGTTAGGGTTTGGTTTAGGATTAGGGTTAGGGTTCAGTGTGGGTTACGTTTATGTGGGCTGTGTTTAGGTTAGGGTTAGGATCAGAGTTTGGTTTGCATTTGGGGTTTGGGAAGAGCATTGGGCTTAGGCTTAGGGTTAGGGTTTTTGTCTGTGGTAGGCATAAGGTTTGGCTTAAGTTTAGGGTTAGGTGTTGATTTATGGTGAGGGTTATAGTGTGGTTTATGGTTAGGTTTAGTGTTCAGTTTAGTGTTTGTGTTAGGTTTAGGGTGGGTTTGAGTTAGGGGTTAGGGTTAGTTTTGGGCTTTGGTTTGGGGTTTAGGTCGATGTTAGGATTAAGGTTTAGGGTCAGGTTCAGCGTCAGGATGGGTTAGTAAAGAGCAGCTGTTCCCTCTGCAGGCCCCAGGCTGACTGAGCCGGGTCCCCTCCTATTGAACAATCTGGGACTCAGGTAGGGTTAGCAGAGCAGGCCCCGGCCCCGGCCCCTGGAGGCTGAGCCATCCAGTCCCCAAGAAACCCCAGCCAGCCTCCGGTCCCAGTGGGGCTGCGCCTCAGGGCCTCCGGGCTCCTGAAATCTGGAAAGCTGTTCGTTGCATGTCCTTGTGGTGCACAAATTCATTCGGTATCTTCTTTATCAAATCCCTGCAGGAAGGAAGTGAGCTTGGGGAGAGGGAAGATTGAATTTCAGCGCCTTCTACCCAAGCAGTCCCAGGAATCTGAACGCTGATGTTTCCTTCCAGATCGCCCCCGTCTGAGGCTGGGCTTTGCACACCATTCTCTCTCCGTGTCCTGATGACTTTTCGTTGCGTTTAATTGGTAAAAGTTGAGACGCTGGAATCGCACACATTTGTGGGTTCGGGTGAATCGGGGTCCCGGGAAGGCCATCGCCTCCCTGTCTTCCCTTCCATAGGCGTTTCCCCGGGTCGACAGAGGGGCAGCGAGCGATCAGAGAGGCAGTCGGGAGACGCAGGACCATCACAGCCGCTCCGGCCGGCCGGCGCGTCTTCACACGTGGTACACGCACGGGTGTGACTTTAATCACAGACCATTGTGTAGATTCGAGGGAGTTTTCTGGATCACAACGGGTGGAGATTTAATGATATGTGTATGACGTACATTTCCAACTATGTATGACTTTGTGTATGCGTCCGCTTGGATTTTAGACATTGTACCAGGTAAAGCTGTGCATGGAGTGCACAGGTAGGGGTGGACGCCAGGTGCACGCGTGTCGGGGAATGGCCCGTGGCGGACCGGCAGCCCGGGCCTTCGATCCCACAGTGTGCCCTTTTATGTGTTTATGTATACGTGTGTGATTACTGATGTGCGTTCCACATTTACCCTGAGCAGGTGTGACAGAATGCATAGAATAAATGATATCAACAGGTATACAAATGATAGTGAAAAATGCATAGAAATAAATGTTAGTAACTGTAAATAAGTACGTGGATACTATTGATTAAGTAATACAAAATAGACACATCATGATAGAAGTGATATACCATACGTAAATGTTTTACCCCACATTCATGCATACGCATACATTGATTAGTAAAATATTCACTGCTATGACGAAATATATATGTACACATAGTACTCATAATAATAATGTTTTCATATGTATACTTAGAAATATGTATCGTATGTATGCCTGTAAAAATGCAAACGGATATACAATTATGTGCAAAGATATTTTAAATGTATTTTTATACATACATGTTCATGTATAAGTAAATGTATATTTACCCACTTATAAGCAAATATGTTTATACTTATGAATAAATACAAATCTCTAGTTACAAATACATACATTTACCTATAGTTACAAATAATATATGTGTATAGATGCATATACATAAATGTGTACTTGTACATATATAACTATAAATAAATGTGTGTCTATGTATATACATACATTTATACCTAAAACATAAATATGTACTTATACGTCAAGGTATATTCATATACTCGTGCTCATGAACAAATATATCTCTATTATTTATACTTATAAATACATTTATAGTTATGAGTACATGCATATCTACAGTTATGATTATTTACAATTATGAATAAAGTAGTTACGTAGTTATAAAGAAATAAATATATCCTCACCTATACGCACTTTCACACGGCTATGGACTCATGTCCCTCTGGTTCATCTTTTTGTTGTTGTTGTTGAGGCAGGGTCTTGCCGTGTAGCTCAAGCGGACATGGAAGTTGGGGGAATCCTCCTGCCTCAGCCTCCCTAGTGCCGGGGGACAGGCGTGCCCATCAGGCCCGGTGATGGCCACCTTTATGGGTCACGTGTATCCTGTTGCTCCTCCTGCCTTTCAGGTGGTGCTGAAATCAGTCTTTTCCTACCAGGGTGCTCGTTGCTCGTGTTTTGCACACACAGGGTTTGTCCGGGGCGGGTGTGTGTCTGCGTGCTGTGCATGTGCGTGTGCGTGTGCACCGACCGAATTCCTCTCTTTCCTCTTTCATTTCTGTGTCCGTTCTCAGGACCCCGTGACAGCATGGAGAGAACACAGCTGCATCCCTAACGCGGCCACGGCTGCACGTGTGACCGTACGACGCTCATAGTAGTAACCGCACACAACCGTGAACGCACACGCATTCGTCACGTGCAAGGAAATGCCAAGTGGGACCGGAGCCGAGCCACCCGGCAGGGTGGGCAGGAGGAGGAAGTGGGGTGGAGGTCCCCAAGCCCAGGACAGGGGTCTGGGGTGAGGAGGTTGGGGTCCCCTGAGCACCCCGCCCTGCGTGGGAGCAGGAAATGAGCCCAGCTGGGAGCCCGGGCTGCAGCACACTCAGTCAGTCCTGAGGCTGAGAAATCAGCCTGCCTCAGCCTACCCGGAAGACTCGAGGGGGAGCCCAGGGTGGGAGTCGTGGCTGCGGCTGCCTCGATTTCCCCAGGGGGAGACACAGGCTGATTTCTGAGGGCTTCGCCTCCTGCCCTGCAGGGTACAGTATCCCACGCTTCAGCCACAGAGCAACCTGAGGGCAAAAATAAACAAGTAAATAAAAATAAAGATCAGGGGGCCGGGGACTCAGCTCAGTGGTTCTGCCACCTGCTTTGCAAGCACAGGGCCCCGAGTTCGATCCCCAGTACCAAAAAAAAAAATCAGGATGGACACTAGGCATGGGGGGCTGAGGCAGGAGGACCTCCGTGAGTTCAAGGCCAGCCTGGGCTACACAGGGAGACCTTGTTTCAAACCAAACCAAACAGGCCAAAACTAAATCCGGGCCCCAGTGGGTGCAGCCAAAGCTGGGGTCCAGGGAAACACGGAGCTCACCGGGAAGGGTTTGGAGTCCCAGGGCCTCGGGACATGGAAAGCAACCGGAAGGGAGGAGTCGTGTTCCGGAAGCCCGGACACCTTCTGGTGGACGCCTCTGACTCTCCGAGGAGGAAGAGCCTTGTTTTCCTCCGGCCGGAGCTGCCACGGTCCCTGAGGCTGTTTTGTTATTTATTTATTTATTCATTTCTCTGCAGGAGACATCAGAACAGGACCGGCCCCACAAAACAATGAGGACCCAGCCAGCTGAATAGTAATGATAGTGCTACTACTACTACTACTACTACTACTACTACTATGAAGAAGAAGAAGAAGAAGAAGAAGAAGAAGAAGAAGAAGAAGAAGAAGAAGAAGAAGAAGAAGAAGAGAGAGAGATGGGAACAGTTTTGCAGGGAAGGCAGGAGAGCGACAATACAGCCCCAGCCCCGGCTCCCTGCAAGAGGTCGGATGCTAAGAGGTCTAAGGCTGGGAGGGGACCCAGCACAAACTCGGGGCGCAGGGCCTGGGGGTCGCCCCAAAACCGCAGGGCCAGAGAGGGGAGGCCGGGCTCCATCCCGCTGCTCACTTCTGGCCTCCCGGAGCCCCAGCTGGACCCAGCCGGCCGCTCTCCAGGGAGAGCCCTTCCCGAGGCGGCGGGGAGCCATGAATATTTCAATGCAATCAGCAGGGCTCCGCAAGCTGTCGGCCCGCATCAGCCTGTCTGATGAGCGGCCGGCTGGGGAACTCATCGGCCCTCAGCGTGCAGCGGGCGGTGTCTATCAATCACCGGGGCACCTGACACCCTCGGGTAAACCAGCGCGCTCCTGTAACTCGGGCCGGCCGCCGTGCGCTCTGGCTTTATCAACTTCCGGTGATGTCTGTGCTCGGCGCGGCTCCCCGAAACCCTCCCGGCCCAGCGTTATGCACGGTCGCTGCACCCACGTGCCCCGAGTTGGTGCAAGCTGTAGTGGAGTGACTATTAAAAAGCTCTATAGGAGGCCGCCGTGTGTCAGCCACCCAGGCCTCGTAAATCCGGGTAGCGAGCAGGGGCCTGAGGAGCCCGGACCCCTGGAGAAAGATTCCGTGGATCTGTGGGCGTGGAGGGGCACACGCCTGTCTTCCCAGCACTTGGGAGGCTGAGGCAGGAGGGTTCCTGGAGTTGGTGGGCAGCCTGGGCCGTGCAGCGAGGCCTGTTGAAAAACAAACACAAAAACACGGTGTAGCCAAGCCACCGCACGGTGACTCAGTTTCCCCCTGCCGAGAGCAGAGGCTCTGGAGACGTAAATGGTGAGGGAAAGAGGGATAGAAAGAGAGTTTTAAAATACGAAATTTCAGTCCTGAAAGGACAAAGTTGTCATTTTTTTTTTAAGTGCTGAGATTGAACCCAGGGCCTTCACACTGAGCTCCGCCCCGGCCCTTTTTACATTTTCATTGGAGACAGAGTCTGGGCTAAATCGCTGAGCCGCCCAGGCTGGGCTCCAACTCTGCAGTCCTCCTGCCTCAGCCGTCCCGGGGATTCAACCCCCAGGTGCCCGGGAGTGGGGTTGGCCTGTTTCTCTCCTGGGTGTGCTTCTGGGACTGACGAGAAAGTGAGCATATGATACATGTTGCCATCCACTTTGGGGGTGGTTTGGGTCATTTTTAGTGAGGGGGCACTGAGCATGGGGAGCTGCGGACAGGGTAGAAGTTGGCCTTGCAAAAACTGAAAGAAAATGTTGTCCGTGGCTGCGGGGTTCCAGCCAGTGGTCCGTCTTCAGCACGCACACGCAGAGCCCAGAATCGGCGGAGCGCCCGGCTGCACACCTGTCTTCCCGATGCTCAGGAGGCTGAGGCAGGAAGTTCTCAGGGATTGAGGCCAGCTGGGGCTACTTGGCAAGAACGTGCTTCGAAACCCCCCATATAAATAAATAGCGAACAAACACCTAAATACACACAGCAGAGGGAGCCCCGCGTGCTCTGTTCCACACCCCGCCGAGCCTGTGCACTCGGGCCTCGTGCTGCTCTGAAATCCCACGGCGCCTCTAGGACCCTCTCTCTCTCCCCCCCTCTCTCTCTCCCTCTCTCTCCCCCTCTCTCTCTCTCCCTCTCTCTCTCCCTCTCCCCCCCCCCCCCCCGCCCCGTCCCCACGCCATTTAGATTTGAGTGAAAATCTACAGCTTTCCTCGCTTGCTTCCGTTTCCAGTGGGGTAGAAAAAGGAATCAATGCTATGTTGGCTGCTTACAAACAAAACAAACCGACCGTGGCCGTGAAGCGAGGGATGTGGGTCTGTCCAGAGTGCCCCGGGCTCCTGGCTCCTCCTCCACGGTCCCTGCCCGAAGAACTTTCCCTTTGTTCCTCTGTTCCTAGCAACCTGGGGCGTTAGCAACGAGCTGCCGCCAAAGCCCTGTTTAAAATCTTTTATTCTGAGCCGGGGTCTTGCTACACTCAACAGGCTTGAACTAGAGACCCTCCTGCCTCAGCCCGCCAGGGTGCTGAGCTGCGTGACAGGAGTGTACGAGCCCATCCAGGGACTTTTTTAAAAAAGGTCAAGTATTTCCCACATGGTCTCCGGTCTGTGTTTGTACTGAAGGATATTCTGTTTCGGTTCCTGCCCACCTGAAATTCAACATGAACTGGCCATGGTGTGCAGTTAGTTGTCTGTTTACTGAGTTCTGCACGGAGAGAAAATGGTTGTGAATTAGTCAGGGAGGAGTCAGGCATGGGGGTGCACGCCTGTCATCCAGCACTCTGGGAGGCTGAGCAGGAAGGTCTCAAGTTGGAGGCCAGCCCCGGTAACTGAGTGACTTAGTGACCATGCATCTCCAAGTAAGGCCTCTGTGCAAAGGCCCTGTGCTCAGTCCCAACCCCACAAAATAACACGTGGGTGGGGAAGGGACGGAAAGGAGGCACGCAGCGTGGGAACTGGGCTTCCAAAAAGGGCAGAGGAATGAGAACAGGGTACAGAAAGCCCGGCACCACAGAGCAAGGGAGGAGCCAGCCCAACGCTGACCGCAGGAGCACAGGGCGGCAGGGATTTCTGTCGGGACGGGGGCCCTGCACTTCCTCCGGGGTCCCAGGCATTTTCTCAGATGCCCGGGGCACTGGTGGGATTCAGCTCCTGTGAGCTGCGCGGCCATGAACGCGGGTGTGTGTGGATCACAGTCACACAGGGTCTTCAGCTCTCTCAGGGGGACGCCAAGGAGGGAAGGAGCCAGGTCCCAGGGGCTCTCTGCTTAGGGCTCTAGGCCTCCCCGGCAAAACCCACGGAGGCTGCGCCGTGCACAGCCCACGAACGGCACAGGAGGCAGAGGAGGCCATGAAGAAAGGGTGGGATCCACGCCACAGAGAATACTCTGCAGGGACAGAGCGGACACTGCAGTCATTTGCAGGGAAATGGATGCGGCTAGAGACCTCTTCCTCCTCCTCCTCCTCCTCTTCATCGATCTCCTCCTCCTCCTCCTCCATCTCCTCCTCCTCCTCCATCTCCTTCTCCTCCATCTCCTCCTCCTCCATCTCCTCCTCCTCCATCTCCTCCTCCTCCTCCATCTCCTCCTCCATCTCCTCCTCCTCCATCTCCTCCTCCTCCATCTCCTCCTCCTCCATCTCCTCCTCCTCCATCTCCTCCTCCTCCATCTCCTCCTCCTCCTGGTCCACCATCTCCTGCTCCTCCTCCTCCTCCTCCATCTCCTCCTCCTCCATCTCCTCCTCCTCCATCTCCTCCTCCTCCATCTCCTCCTCCTCCATCTCCTCCTCCTCCTGGTCCACCATCTCCTGCTCCTCCTCCTCCTCCTCCATCTCCTCCTCCTCCTCCATCTCCTCCTCCTCCATCTCCTCCTCCTCCATCTCCTCCTCCTCCATCTCCTCCTCCTCCATCTCCTCCTCCTCCTGGTCCACCATCTCCTGCTCCTCCTCCTCCTCCTCCATCTCCTCCTCCTCCTCCTCCTCCTCCTCCTCCTCCATCTCCTCCTCCTCCATCTCCTCCTCCTCCTCCTCCTCCTCCATTTCCTCCCCCATCTCCTCCTCCTTCTCCTCCTCCATCTCCTTCTCCTCCTCCTCCATCTCCTCCTCCTCCATCTCCTCCTCCTCCATCTCCTCCTCCTCCATCTCCTCCTCCTCCATCTCCTCCTCCATCTCCTCCTCCTCCTCCTCCATCTCCTCCTCCTCCATCTCCTCCTCCCTCCATCTCCTCCTCCATCCCCTCCTCCTCCTCCATCTCCTCCTCCTCCTGGTCCACCATCTCCTGCTCCTCCTCCTCCTCCTCCATCTCCTCCTCCTCCATCTCCTCCTCCTCCTCCTCCATCTCCTCCTCCTCCATCTCCTCCTCCATCTCCTCCTCCATCTCCTCCTCCATCTCCTCCTCCTCCATCTCCTCCTCCATCTCCTCCTCCATCTCCTTCTCCTCCTCCAACTCCTCCTCCTCCATCTCCTCCTCCTCCTGGTCCACCATCTCCTGCTCCTCCTCCTCCTCCTCCATCTCCTCCTCCTCCATCTCCTCCTCCTCCATCTCCTCCTCCTCCATCTCCTCCTCCTCCATCTCCTCCTCCATCCCCTCCTCCTCCTCCATCTCCTCCTCCTCCTGGTCCACCATCTCCTGCTCCTCCTCCTCCTCCTCCATCTCCTCCTCCTCCATCTCCTCCTCCTCCATCTCCTCCTCCTCCATCTCCTCCTCCATCTCCTCCATCTCCTCCTCCATCTCCTCCTCTATCTCCTCCTCCTCCACCACCTCCTCCTCCATTTCCTCCCCCATCTCCTCCTCCATCTCCTCCTCCATCTCCTTCTCCTCCTCCTCCATCTCCTCCTCCTCCATCTCCTCCTCCATCTCCTCCTCTATCTCCTCCTCCTCCACCACCTCCTCCTCCATTTCCTCCCCCATCTCCTCCTCCATCTCCTCCTCCATCCATCTCCTCCCCTCCTCCTCCATCTCCTCCTCCTCCATCTCCTCCTCCTCCATCTCCTCCTCCTCCATCTCCTCCTCCATCCCCTCCTCCTCCTCCATCTCCTCCTCCTCCTGGTCCACCATCTCCTGCTCCTCCTCCTCCTCCTCCATCTCCTCCTCCTCCATCTCCTCCTCCTCCTCCTCCATCTCCTCCTCCTCCATCTCCTCCTCCATCTCCTCCTCCATCTCCTCCTCCATCCCTCCTCCTCCATCTCCTCCTCCATCTCCTCCTCCATCTCCTCTCTCCTCCTCCAACTCCTCCTCCTCCATCTCCTCCTCCTCCTGGTCCACCATCTCCTGCTCCTCCTCCTCCTCCTCCATCTCCTCCTCCTCCATCTCCTCCTCCTCCATCTCCTCCTCCTCCATCTCCTCCTCCTCCATCTCCTCCTCCATCCCCTCCTCCTCCTCCATCTCCTCCTCCTCCTGGTCCACCATCTCCTGCTCCTCCTCCTCCTCCTCCATCTCCTCCTCCTCCATCTCCTCCTCCTCCATCTCCTCCTCCTCCATCTCCTCCTCCTCCATCTCCTCCTCCATCTCCTCCATCTCCTCCTCCATCTCCTCCTCTATCTCCTCCTCCTCCACCACCTCCTCCTCCATTTCCTCCCCCATCTCCTCCTCCATCTCCTCCTCCATCTCTTCTCCTTCCTCCTCCCTCCTCCTCCTCCTCCATCTCCTCCTCCATCTCCTCCTCTATCTCCTCCTCCTCCACCACCTCCTCCTCCTCCACCACCTCCTCCTCCATCTCCTCCCCCATCTCCTCCTCCATCTCCTCCTCCATCTCCTCCTCCTCCTCCTCCATCTCCGCCTCCTCCATCTCCTCCTCCTCCATCTCCTCCTCCATCCCCTCCTCCTCCTCCATCTCCTCCTCCTCCTGGTCCACCATCTCCTGCTCCTCCTCCTCCTCCATCCTCCTCTCCTCTCCTCCATCTCCTCCTCCTCCTCCTCCACCACCTCCTCCTCCATCTCCTCCTCCATCTCCTCCTCCATCTCCTCCTCCATCTCCTCCTCCTCCATCTCCTCCTCCATCTCCTCCTCCATCTCCTTCTCCTCCTCCAACTCCTCCTCCTCCATCTCCTCCTCCTCCTGGTCCACCATCTCCTGCTCCTCCTCCTCCTCCTCCATCTCCTCCTCCTCCATCTCCTCCTCCTCCATCTCCTCCTCCTCCATCTCCTCCTCCTCCATCTCCTCCTCCATCCCCTCCTCCTCCTCCATCTCCTCCTCCTCCTGGTCCACCATCTCCTGCTCCTCCTCCTCCTCCTCCATCTCCTCCTCCTCCATCTCCTCCTCCTCCATCTCCTCCTCCTCCATCTCCTCCTCCTCCATCTCCTCCTCCTCTCCTCCATCTCCTCCTCCATCTCCTCCTCTATCTCCTCCTCCTCCACCACCTCCTCCTCCATTTCCTCCCCCATCTCCTCCTCCATCTCCTCCTCCATCTCCTTCTCCTCCTCCATCTCCTCCTCCTCCATCTCCTCCTCCATCTCCTCCTCTATCTCCTCCTCCTCCACCACCTCCTCCTCCATTTCCTCCCCCATCTCCTCCTCCATCTCCTCCTCCATCTCCTCCTCCTCCTCCTCCATCTCCTCCTCCTCCATCTCCTCCTCCTCCATCTCCTCCTCCTCCATCTCCTCCTCCATCCCCTCCTCCTCCTCCATCTCCTCCTCCTCCTGGTCCACCATCTCCTGCTCCTCCTCCTCCTCCTCCATCTCCTCCTCCATCTCCTCCTCCATCTCCTTCTCCTCCTCCAACTCCTCCTCCTCCATCTCCTCCTCCTCCTCCTCCATCTCCTCCTCCTCCATCTCCTCCTCCTCCATCTCCTCCTCCTCCATCTCCTCCTCCATCCCCTCCTCCTCCTCCATCTCCTCCTCCTCCTGGTCCACCATCTCCTGCTCCTCCTCCTCCCCCCATCTCCTCCTCCTCCATCTCCTCCTCCTCCATCTCCTCCTCCTCCATCTCCTCCTCCATCTCCTTCTCCTCCTCCTCCATCTCCTCCTCCTCCATCTCCTCCTCCTCCATCTCCTCCTCCTCCATCTCCTCCTCCATCTCCTCCTCTATCTCCTCCTCCATCTCCTTCTCCTCCTCCATCTCCTCCTCCTCCATCTCCTCCTCCTCCATCTCCTCCTCCATCTCCTTCTCCTCCTCCTCCATCTCCTCCTCCTCCATCTCCTCCTCCTCCATCTCCTCCTCCTCCATCTCCTCCTCCATCTCCTCCTCTATCTCCTCCTCCTCCACCACCTCCTCCTCCATCCCTCCCCCATCTCCTCCTCCATCTCCTCCTCCATCTCCTTCTCCTCCTCCTCCATCTCCTCCTCCTCCATCTCCTCCTCCTCCATCTCCTCCTCCTCCATCTCCTCCTCCATCTCCTCCTCTATCTCCTCCTCCTCCACCACCATCCTCCTCCATTTCCTCCCCATCTCCTCCTCCATCTCCTCCTCCATCTCCTCCTCCTCCTCCTCCATCTCCTCCTCCTCCATCTCCTCCTCCTCCATCTCCTCCTCCATCTCCTTCTCCTCCTCCTCCATCTCCTCCTCCTCCATCTCCTCCTCCTCCATCTCCTCCTCCTCCATCTCCTCCTCCATCCCCTCCTCCTCCTCCATCTCCTCCTCCTCCTGGTCCACCATCTCCTGCTCCTCCTCCTCCTCCTCCATCTCCCTCCTCCATCTCCTCCTCCATCTCCTTCTCCTCCTCCATCTCCTCCTGCTCCTCCTCCTCCTCCTCCATCTCCTCCTCCTCCATCTCCTCCTCCTCCATCTCCTCCACCTCCTCCTCCATCTCCTCCTCCTCCATCTCCTCCTCCTCCACCTCCTCCTCCATTTCCTCCCCCATCTCCTCCTCCATCTCCTCCTCCATCTCCTTCTCCTCCTCCTCCATCTCCTCCTCCTCCATCTCCTCCTCCTCCATCTCCTCCTCCTCCATCTCCTCCTCCTCCTCCTCCATCTCCTCCTCCTCCATCTCCTCCTCCTCCACCTCCTCCTCCATTTCCTCCCCCATCTCCTCCTCCATCTCCTCCTCCATCTCCTCCTCCTCCTCCTCCATCTCCTCCTCCTCCATCTCCTCCTCCTCCATCTCCTCCTCCTCCATCTCCTCCTCCTCCATCTCCTCCTCCATCTCCTCCTCTATCTCCTCCTCCTCCACCACCTCCTCCTCCATTTCCTCCCCCATCTCCTCCTCCATCTCCTCCTCCATCTCCTTCTCCTCCTCCATCTCCTCCTGCTCCTCCTCCTCCTCCTCCATCTCCTCCTCCTCCATCTCCTCCTCCTCCATCTCCTCCTCCTCCTCCTCCATCTCCTCCTCCTCCATCTCCTCCTCCTCCATCTCCTCCTCCTCCATCTCCTCCTCCATCTCCTCCTCCTCCTCCATCTCCTCCTCCTCCTGGTCCACCATCTCCTGCTCCTCCTCCTCCTCCTCCATCTCCTCCTCCTCCATCTCCTCCTCCTCCATCTCCTCCTCCTCCATCTCCTCCTCCTCCTCCTCCGTCTCCTCCTCCTCCATCTCCTCCTCCTCCATCTCCTCCTCCATCTCCTCCTCCATCTCCTCCTCCTCCACCACCTCCTCCTCCATTTCCTCCCCCATCTCCTCCTCCATCTCCTCCTCCATCTCCTTCTCCTCCTCCATCTCCTCCTCCTCCATCTCCTCCCTCCTCCATCTCCTCCTCCATCTCCTCCTCCATCTCCTCCTCCTCCACCACCTCCTCCTCCATTTCTCCCCCATCTCCTCCTCCATCTCCTCCTCCATCTCCTTCTCCTCCTCCATCTCCTCCTCCTCCATCTCCTCCTCCTCCATCTCCTCCTCCATCTCCTCCTCCTCCACCACCTCCTCCTCCATTCCTCCCCCATCTCCCTCCCCCATCTCCTCCTCCATCTCCTCCTCCATCTCCTCCTCCATCTCCTCCTCCTCCATCTCCTCCTCCATCTCCTCCTCCATCTCCTCCTCCTCCATCTCCTCCTCCATCTCCTCCTCCATCTCCTCCTCCATCTCCTCCTCCATTTCCTCCCCCATCTCCTCCTCCATCTCCTCCTCCATCTCCTCCTCCTCCATCTCCTCCTCCTCCATCTCCTCCTCCATCCCCTCCTCCCCTCCATCTCCTCCTCCTCCTGGTCCACCATCTCCTGCTCCTCCTCCTCCTCCTCCATCTCCTCCTCCTCCATCTCCTCCTCCTCCATCTCCTCCTCCATCCCCTCCTCCTCCTCCATCTCCTCCTCCTCCTGGTCCACCATCTCCTGCTCCTCCTCCTCCTCCTCCATCTCCTCCTCCATCTCCTCCTCCATCTCCTTCTCCTCCTCCAACTCCTCCTCCTCCATCTCCTCCTCCTCCTCCTCCATCTCCTCCTCCTCCATCTCCTCCTCCTCCATCTCCTCCTCCTCCATCTCCTCCTCCATCCCTCCTCCTCCTCCATCTCCTCCTCCTCCTGGTCCACCATCTCCTGCTCCTCCTCCTCCTCCATCTCCTCCTCCTCCATCCTCCTCCTCCTCCATCTCCTCCTCCTCCATCTCCTCCTCCATCTCCTTCTCCTCCTCCTCCATCTCCTCCTCCTCCATCTCCTCCTCCTCCATCTCCTCCTCCTCCATCTCCTCCTCCTCCTCCTCCATCTCCTCCTCCTCCATCTCCTCCTCCTCCATCTCCTCCTCCATCTCCTCCTCCATCTCCTCCTCCTCCACCACCTCCTCCTCCATTTCCTCCCCCATCTCCTCCTCCATCTCCTCCTCCATCTCCTTCTCCTCCTCCATCTCCTCCTCCTCCATCTCCTCCTCCTCCATCTCCTCCTCCTCCATCTCCTCCTCCTGAGCCCCTGCATATGGCAAAGCCTCCCCTCCTTGGGCCCCAGCAATTTCAGGGCAAGCAATTTCCGACGCTACAATTAAATCCAGGGCCACGCAGGCTCCCCGCAGCTCCGGGCTGGTCCCTGAAGCGCCGCCTAATTGCACACAGACTGTGACCCGCTGCTGGCCTCTGTCCCTGCCCTGACCCGGGCCCCGAGCGCCTGGCCCTCCCACATATGGGACAATTTTGGGGGCTGATTGGTGCGGGCTGATTAAGAGAATTTATGTGGGGTTCAGGGACTCGCTGCGAGCAGCTGTGGGGAGACTTTCCCCTCGGGCTGCGGCCTGGGAGGAGGGGACTCCAAGTCCCTGGGTGTCAGGGAGGAAGGGACGAGGGGAATGGGGATTTCTCAGCCCAGCCTCTCCCGATGGGCAGAGGAGGGCAGGGAGGTGCAAGGGCAGCAGAGGACCCTGGGGTCCACCCTCCCCTCTGCGGCCCTGTGGTCCATACTGTGAGACCCCCAAGCTCAGCACAGAGCTGGCGGCTTTGAGGTCCAGCATGGGCAGCGCCTGCTCCTCCGAGGCCCGGCCCCTGGGCTCCCTGTGTCCTCACACACGCGTCCGTCTGTGTGTCTGCGTCCTCCCGTCCCTTCTCAGGAGGACCCAGCCCTGTGGGGTTGGGGCCGCCAGGGGATTCAGTTTACCTTCATGGCTCTTTAAGGCCCCAGCTCCACACACCTGCAGCCTGAGGCCCTGGGGGTCAGAGAGTCAATCAATGAACATCTGGGGGAAGACAAGACAGAGGACAAACAGACATGTGATTCATAGTCTTTCCCTCCTGTGCTCAGGGTGTGGGTGACTTGTGAAGTTTTCCTTTGTTCTCTATCTGGTGGCACCCGGGTTGGAATCTGCAGCTGTCTCCCTGAGCTCCACCTGAGCACGGTTTTATGTTTTATTTGGAGACAGGGTCTTGCTGTTTCCCACGGGAAGAGGATTCCCAGAGCCATGGAGGATGAAAATGGAGGCCCTGCCCGTCAGTGGTTAGGAGGAGCAGAGCCTGGTGTCCAGCTACGCAGTGGGTAATAAAGCATTGCGGTCTGGCATGGAGTGCATGCCGGTCATCCCAGCTCTCTGGGAAGCTGAGACAGGAGGGTCCCAAGTTGGAGCCCACCCTGGAGTACTTAGCAACTTAGCAAGATGCTGTCTCAAAATTTATAAAGGGCTGGGGAGGGAGCTCAGTGTGAAGGTTGTGGGTTCAAATGCCAGTACCACAAAACACACACACACAAGCACACACACAGCACGCACTAGCATAGGATGCCCCAAGGGCGATGGTCTCAGAGGTGGTCTTGCTTGAGCCCTCCTCAGTGTGGCCAGGGGAACACAGCACGAGAATCCACGAAGCCAACCACAAGCACACACGAAGCCCCTTTCCAGGGCAGACTCTGTCAGCACCAACCAGTCATAGCTTGAAAACTTCATGTGGCCCAACCGGAAGTACCTCGCTATGGAGATTAAAGTTCAGGGGCGGAGCCTGGGAGAAGCTCACCCCACACAGCGCTCCTGAGGATGCAGGGAAGGGGGTTGTAAATAAGGGGATTCAAGGGGCCTCCTGGGGACGGAGGCACTGAGGAGAGTTAACCTGAGCTAGCACGCCCCAGCCAGCTGGACAGCTGAGAAGATGGCACGCATTTTACACATGTCCACAGCTGAGAAGGACTGTCCACCCACCCATCCACACATCCAACATCCACCCACCCACCCACCCACCCATCCACCATCCACCCACCCATTCATCCACCCATCCACCCATCCACCCACCCATCCATCCACCCATCCACCCACCCACCCACCCATCCACCCATCCACCCACCCACCCATCCACCCATCCAACATCCATCCATCCACCCATCCACCCACACACCTATCCACCCATCCACCCACCCACCCACCCATCCATCTACCCATCCACCCATCCACCCATCCACTCACCCATCCACCCACCCATCCATCCACCCATCCACCCATCCAACATCCATCCATCCACCCATCCATTCATCCACCCAGCCACCCAGCCACCCATTCACCCACCCACCCACCCATCCATCCACCCATCCACCCACCCATCCATCCACCCACCCATCCACCCACCCATCCACCCACCCATCCACCCACCATCCACCCACCCATCCATCCACCCATCCACCCACCCACCCACCCACCCATCCACCCATCCAACATCCATCCATCCACCATCCATCCATCCACCCACCCATCCATCCACCCACCCACCCAACCATCCACCCATCCACCCACCCATCCATCCACCCACCCACCCATCCACCCACCCATCCACCCATCCACCACCCACCCACCCATCCACCCATCCACCCATCCACCCACCCATCCACCCATCCACCCACCCACCCATCCATCCACCCACCCACCCACCCATCCACCCATCCACCCATCCAACATCCATCCATCCACCCATCCATCCATCCACCCACCCATCCATCCACCCATCCACCCACCCATCCACCCATCCACCACCCACCCACCCATCCACCCATCCACCCATCCACCCACCCATCCATCCATCCATCCACCCACCCATCCACCCATCCATCCATCCATCCATCCACCCATCCACTCATCCACCTGCCCACCAGGACCGTCCTGGACCCTACCTCCCCAGCCCAGGGCCATAGTGCACCCCTCATAGCTATAGCTCCAGCCTCATGGACCAGGCCCCCTCTGAGTCCTCCCTATGAGGAGCCAGCACTTCGGGCCTTGTTGTTGGTCCCAGTCATGCTCATGAGCTCTGTAAACCTGGCGGTGGCTGCCGCTTGAGGATGCACATGTTCTGAGGGCACCCAAGGCGCCTGTGTGTGACCCAAGTCCAGCGTCTCCTCTGGGTGGGTGCCGGGCATGGTGTGGTCCCCACAGGGCGTCCCTGAAGCCGGCAGGACCACAGCATCCCTGCTGAGCACACGAGGCCCCGTCCTGTGCCAGGCCTCTGGTTCTCTGCTGATGGGAATGTGGTCAGGGCAGCCTGGGGTGTGAGAGTCTCTGGGCCGGGGCAGGTCCAGAGGCGCAGTCCTGGTGCTTCGGGAACAAGTGTCTGGGAGCGTGGGATTCAGAGTCCCTGCTGCTGCCCCAGCCAGGTGAGGACCCGGCTCGGGGGGCGCGGAGACCCCATCCCTCTGCGTTCGTCCATGAACTGAGCCTGCGTGCCAGACCTGGAGCGCTAATGGTCCCTGAGGGCCCTGAGCTGGTCCCGCTGCATCCTCACCTCGAACTCGCCTTCGGGAAATGGTGAGAGGTTCAAAGCCACAGCTGGGGGAGACGCAGCCCTTTACCTGCGGCTCCAGGGAGTGAACCCGGGTCCCTTGCTTGCAGCTCCACCCGCAGCCTGTTTGTTCTTCGGCTTTTATTTTGAGGCGGGAGCTTGCTGAGTCACGAGGCTGCGCTTGAAGTTGCAGAGATGCTCCGGCCTCAGCCTCCAGAGTGCTGGGACCACAGTGTGTGCCACCCTGCCTGGCCCAGATGTGCAGCTTTCCGTGCCTGCGTTGAAAGGAAGGTGCACAGCTCCCTGCCCGCGACGTGTGGTCCGTGAGTGCGTGGATGCCTGCGTTGCCTGCTGCAGCCTCAGTTGGTCTGGGTCGAGGCCCCCTCCCTGCTGTGGGCCGGAACCGGCCTTGCTGTCTGCACTGCAAATGCGCGTGCTGATCGCTGGTGCATGGCCCGCTGTTACCCTGCGGTGTCCGCGCCCGGCACTGGTGGGCTGCTGCTTTTGCTTGATTTAAAAAGAATTTTTTTAATAACCCTCTGTTCGCCAATAAATGTAGGAATTCCTCAGTCACGGGCTGTGTCTGCTCCCAATTTCTTGTGCAAATAATGAAAAATATACAAGAGCATGTTGGGCATGACCCCGGGTGCCCCGGGCCGCACTGCGTTTGATCCCCACGGCCACCTGCTCGAAGGACTAGGCCGGCATCGGCCTCGGGGAAGCGCCGGCCTCAGAGCCGGCCGGGAAGTGAGAGCCAGAGCCTCGGCCCGCTTGCAAAAACAGACGCAGACGCGCGCGCCGAGATTTCTGAAGTGTTTAAATGATTTTGCTAATTGGCTGGTGTTGAATGTGCAGATAATCGATTCCAAATTGAAACGGGAGATTAGAAGATTACACAAATCCCCCAGGCGGTTATAAAAAACGATTACGCGCGCCAGCGCACCGGGAGAGAGGGAGACCCAGCCGAGGATGAGCGTGTAACGGACCCGGGAGAGAAATGCATCCATCAGGAGCTGAGCCCTGAGCGCCAGAGACGCACCCTAGGCGAAGGGAGGTGATGGACGGCAGGGGCGCAGCCCACCAGAGCAGCCCCGCGTGGGGGCGCACGCCTGTCCGCCCGGTGTAGCAGGAGGCTGAGGCAGGAGGGTTACTGCGCTCAAGGCCGGCGGGGTGAATCCTCCTCTGAGGCTCCACCCTCCACTTAGCCCTGCGAGCCGCACACTTTCTGTCCCAGAGCTGGAGTTTCCCACTTGAGTTCCGGGGGTCGGTGCTACAGCCCAGCACCCCGAAACCTATGCAGGCCCGGCAAGTCCAGAGCCCCCAGGGCACCTGGCTTCGGTGGAGGCAAAGCCACTCAAGGGCCGGGTGAAGGGAGACCCCATGTGCGCCCCGTGATAAATGGGAACAAATTGGACGTAATTGCTTCAATGGAACGCAGAGAGAGGCCGCCTGACCTTCCGCCTCTGGGGGGACGGGGCCCTGACATCGCGGGAAGCTTCGCACATCTTTATGCAATTTGTCAGCCCCATGTGAGCCGTCCGGGCTGCGGGCCGCGTCTGGGCCGCCCAGGAGGATCCGTAACCAAGAATCAAAGCTGGACCTGCGTGTGTGTGTGTCTGTGTCTGTGTGTCTGTGAGCTAGGCAGGATCCGGTGTCCTTGGGCACATTCGAGAGGCAGGAATGCTAACATAGCCAGGGAGCACGCCAGATACGCCAGTGCTCAGGGGGGCCGAGGCAGGAGGATCTCAAGTTGCAGCCCAGCCCGGGCAACTTAGAGTCTTGGCGAGAACCCCCACCCCATCTCCAAATAAGAAAATATATTTCAAAAGGGCCGGGCATGGAGCTCGGTGCAGAGGCCTCGGGTTCAATCCCCAGCAACACTCACCCACACACAGGTATTGTTCATGGGTTCTAAAAGGAGTGGGGAAGTGACCGTGCCACGAGAGCATGGTGTCCGGTGAAATGAGTCAGACGCACGGCCTTCAGCGCGGTGTCAGTAAAGGGTGCTGACGGGAGGCAGGGGGACAGTCTTTCGGAGAGGGGAAGGAGAGGCAAGAAGCACGGAGCCACGCTGCAAGCAGCCTCGGATTCCACACGCGATCATGGAGCGCTGCAAACGCGGGCTCAGAAACATAGAAATTCAAAGCAAGATGGGGCCCCGTGTGCAATACCCCAAGGCCCCTGAGAACAGGGCTGGTTTCAGATCAGCCAGGGCTCGGTTTGGGCACTGGCTTCATCCCAGGCTGCGCTGGCTGCTGAGCTGGAGCCTGGCTGTTGCCACCTGGTTTCTCCAAAGGAAGACCGGAGCCTTTGTACCGCTCCGGGTTGCAACTTTGTTTCAACAGAAGCTGAGAAGTCGATACAAAGTATACACAGTGTAGCTGCCAGGGCTACCAGGCATCCAGCTGGCTGAGAGGCTGTCCCCCACCCCCCCTGTTTTCGATGGACCCCAGGGCCTTTGCACTGAGCTACATCCCAACACGTTATATTTTTTAATTTTTATTTTGAGACAGGGTCTCACCAAGTCATGAAATTGCCCAGACTAGACTCAAATTTGGGATCCTCCTGCCTCAGCCTCCTAGAGTGCTGTGATCACAGGTTTGTACCTCCACTGTGCCTGGCTAAGTGATTTTTGCAATAAAGTGAGGATGACGATGATGATGTTTATTTTATTTACTTATTTTGGGTCTTTGAGGCAGGGTCTCACTAGGTACGTAGTGCAGGCTGGCCTCAAACTCACGGTGATCCTCCTGCCCCAGCCTCCCAGGTGCTGGGAGGACAGGCGTGCGCCCCATTCCTGGCTCCGTGCGTAGAGAGTTAAAACTAGCTATTGAGGCACGTGGTGGACAGGCTTGGGGGGCACGGAGGGAGGTCGCCTTGGCCCTGGGGACCCCACGGAGCCGGTACAAATTGGCCCACTTGGGGCGTCTGGCCCTGCACCTCCCCGTGGTCGCTCCTGTTGCCAACCCTGGGCAAATCTGCACCTGGGGGGAGAGCGGCGCAGAGGCCTCCGAGCCCTCGGGATTAAAGTCTTCCAGGCGCGGGCAGCGGGCCAGGCCCCGAGCACAGCGGTCCCAATTAGACTCCCGGATGACCTCACGCCCGGGCTATGGACCGAATATTAAAAATTCCTGCTGCAAATGAAAGCCGTCTGGCGGGCCGGCCGGGAGGAGGGGCGCGGAGCATGTTTCATGTCATTTCAACACCCGCGCGGCCCGCCGAGGAAATTGCGCAGTCGCGGAGCCGTGTTCTGCGGATTGGGGGACAGATTTATAACACGTGCAGGGAACAATTAGGAGGGGATCTGGGCGGCTGCAAAGCGGGAAATAAATTCCCGTAATGAGACCGAAGGCACGAGGTAAGCGCCACCTACGCGCGGGGCTGCAGGGTAGAATGTCAAGGGGCCTCGGGCCGCCGCGGGGTCGCCCGGCCACAGCTGCCGGCCACATTGTGCCAGGCCCCTCCGGGCGGGCCAGCGTGGGGTTGGTGCTGTCTCTCCTCTCAGCTCCCCCCCCCCCCAGACCTGCAGCCTGCAAACGTCGCCGGGAGGGACAGGGACGACAGAGGGGCAATCACAGGGGAACCGCGTGGTTGTGCAGCAGGGAGAGGGGAGGAGAGGACGGAGAGGGATTTGGGAGAGGGATTTGGGAGTGGGGGGGGCGTCGACATAAACAGATGAGGACAGGGAGAACAGGGTGGGGGAGACTGTGTTTGGGATGACAGCAAAGGTTGCAAAGGGCACTGTCTTGGCGACAGGCACAGTGCAGACTGCATGAGAGGAATATTACACGGGCACGAAAAAGGAACAGAGCTCTGACAGCTGCTATGGTGGGGATGGGTCCTGAGGACACGGTGCTCAGGGCGACACAAAGTGACACAAAGAGACTCCGTGGATAGGAAACATGCAGCGGGGGCAAATCCACACACAGGAAGTGGGCTTGTGGGTGCTGGGGAGGGGCAGGGGAAGGGAGCGACAGGGTCTCCCCCTGGGGCATGAGGAGTCTGGGGACCCAGTGGATGAGGTACGCAGGGGCCGAGGCCCCGTCTTGTTCAGTTTACGCTGGCGCGTGGTGCACCGAGCAAATTCCACCTCCACGAACAACCCTCGAAGGGGCAACTGGACAAGCACAGGGCCAGCCTGGAGATCCCTCAGGAAGGTACCATGAGAGCCTCACCGCCCCAGCGGCTCAGGGCCCTGCTGGCCTCTTACCCCAAGAGTGGAAGACATCGAATCACGCACTATGGAAGTCAGACACAAGGAGCATGCCGACTCTCTGGGGGGAAGCCCGTCACCCCTTCCTACCAGGAACTTCAGGTCCTGAGACTCAACCAAACCTGGCTTGAAAATCTTGGGGGGGGGGCGCACAAAAAGCCAGACTTTTACTGAACGAGGACAGCCTTTTTCTTGTTGTTATTCTTGAATCCTCCCGCCATCCCGGCCGCTGTCTGCAGCAGCTCTGGAGTCCTCTTTCCTGAGGGTCTTTAGCTGCACCATTCCGGCTGCCTCGATGTCCTGAGTGGACTCAGATCGGTGACCTTTCCGGGTCATCCTGACCTCGGGGAGGAGCCAGGAGTCGCACGGTGCCAGCTGTGGTGACTCGGGTGGAGGAGGACACAGCGTCGTGTGTTCACGAGCTGCCTTTCTGCTGGACGGCGCCTGGCAGAGCAGTCACGGTGTTTGCGACCACACCCAGTGAAGCCCTCGGGAAAGAGGACCCCAGAGCTGCTGGGGAAGTGGCCAGGACAGCGGGAGGAGGGCGTGCACAGCCGGGAGGATTCTGGGGGATTTGATGTACAGATTTTCACCCCCAGCCCGTGACCAGCAGTGGCCCACGGTGCCCCACCAGGACTGGGAATCCAAGCAGCACAGAACCATCGGGCCCAGTGCTCTGCGAGCTTCTCTGCCACTCGGAAAACCGGGCCCAGTCTGTTTCCCAGGCACGTGGTTTGTAAGTGCTACACTTCATTTTCTTACATTTCATTCCTCTTGCTTTTATTTCATGTATTTCTTGTCAATTTTATTTTACTTTATTCTGCTTTTGGACAGGGCCTCGCCTAGCCCAGGCTGGCCTTAGTCTCAGTGTGTGGCTCGGGCTGGCCTGGAACTCACAGCAGCGATCCTCCCGCCTCAGCCTCACGCGTGTGGGGATGACAGGCATGTCCTCCAGTGTCGCGCGTTGCTTGAGGTGAAACTGTGCCCGTGACACAAACTCCCATCCCACCCCCTCTGCCCGGGCACCCCCCCCCCCCCGCTTCCTGTCTGTGATGCTCACGAGTCTGGGGACCCCTGAGGAAGGGACGCTTGGTGTGGTGAGGATGCTTCCTCTGCATGGCTGAGTAATATTCCACTCTGCAGACCAATCACACCTGTTCCTCCGCCCACTGCTCGCGGGCCCTTGGCTGGGCCGACTGTTTGGCTATTTCCAGAGGTGCTGCAGGGCACACTCCTGCCCGAGTGTGTTTCAGCCTCTGCATTCTCCCGGCTCTCCGCTTGTTGGAGAAGCCATTTTTCCGACACCCACGAGGATATCCGGGAATCCTCGGGATGCTTTTGACAGGCACCTGGGGTGGGGGAGTCTTCCCTGGGCCCTGCAGGGTTCCCCGGCACAGTGGGACAACGCAGGACTCAAGGGCAGAGGACCGAGAGGTGGGTGTGGGGGCGCACACCTGTCACGCCAGCCACTTCAGAGGCTGAGGCAGGAGGATCTCGTTTTGGACCAGCCCCAGCCACTTGGGAAGACCCTGTCTCCATGCAAAGAAAGAAAAGCAAAGTTGCCTGGAGGCAGCGTCCCCGTGTCCGAGGGGCCCTTCCTGGGGCCGGGGGTCGCCCTGTCCCCTTCGGAGCAGCCCTGCCCTGGGGCCTCGGGGTGCAATCGCAGACGATGCCCATCACACACCTCACTCCGCTAATGCTTGCTGTTTCCTCTCAAACGAGAGTCAGGACCTGTGGCCTGCGCCCACCCTCGCTCACACGGCGTACTCTTGGCAGAGGAGGAGAGTCTGTTGAATGAATAAGTGAATAGAAACCTCACCTGGGGCCGTGTCAGGCTGAACTGATCATTCACAAATCCAGAGCATCCAGCCATGCCGCCACAGCCAACAGGGACTGGGTTCTTGTGAATCCCGTTTGCTGCCCTTCCACCCCTCCCCTTCGGGGCCTGTTGTCTTAAGTTGAATTCCAGACATGACTTCATTCTACCCATAATTACTGTAGCATGAAAATCTGGCAGATAATGACAGGCTCATCCTGGCCACCCCACCCAGCGTCTGTCCGGCCCCAAAGATGACAAAGAAGCCTGAACTTGTGACTCCCATTTCTGATCTCATCACTAAGATGGCGGGTGAGTGGGTGGGTGAATAGGTGGTTGGATGGACGGATGGATGGATGGATGGATGGGTGAATGGATGGGTAGGTGGATGGATGGGTGGATGGATGGATGGGTGGGTGGATGGATGGATGGATGGAGGGATGGGTGGGTGGATGGGTGGATGGGTGGATGGATGGGTGGATGGGTGAGTGGATAGATGGATGGATGGGTGGGTGGATGGATGGATGGATGGACAGATGGGTGGGTGGATGGGTGAGTGGATAGATGGATGGATGGATGGATGGATGGGTGGATGGATGGGTGGGTGGATGGATGAGTGGGTGGATGGATGGATGGATGGACGGACGGGTGGGTGGATGGGTGGATGGATGGGTGGATGGGTGAGTGGATAGATGGATGGATGGGTGGGTGGATGGATGGGTGGATGGGTGGGTGGGTGGATGGATGGATGGATGGATGGGTGGATGGATGGATGGGTGGGTGGATGGATGGATAGTTGGATGGATGGGTGGATGGGTGGATGGATGTGTGGATGGGTGGGTGGGTGGATGGATGGATGGATGGGTGGATGGGTGGATGGGTGGATGGATGTGTGGATGGGTGGGTGGGTGGATGGATGGATGGATGGGTGGATGGGTGGATGGGTGGGTGGATGGGTGGATGGGTGGGTGGGTCGGTGGATGAGTGGTCGGGTCCATGGATAGATGGATGGGTGGGTGGATGGATGGATAAATATATGGATAAGAAGTACAAAATTAGACAGGCAAGTAGATCAATAGGCAGATTCATGGAGATGACAGGTGAATAGATAGATGATAGACAGACAGATGATGGACAGCAAGGTACCAACACAGTGGGGTGTGCTTTGTTCCCCCGATGCATGGTAAACTGACCCTGTGACAGCGAGCCCTGTGTGCACCTGGTGCATTCCCAGCTGACACACTCACTGCCTCTGTTTCATTTCTGGGCTGGGCTGGAAACCAGGGCTTTGATTGGGCCATGAGCTCCCTGTCGAGCCAAACCGGAGCCAGGGCTTCAGCACGGTCCCCCCCCCCATTCCTACAAAGCAGCCCCTGGGCACTGGCCCCTCTCTGTTTCCGGAGTGACATTTCACGCCCCGAAGCTTTACAGACCTCCCTGGCTCACGGATGGTGCGGACCGGCCAAGGGTTATCACCCACTGTTGTCACAGTGCTGGATGAATTACATGAGGTGCTGAACGCTGCTCTGTAGGAGCAGGATTGTCTGTAGTGACTGTGCCGGTTACATCAGGGTGTCTGCAAGCAGTGGCCACCCAGCGGGTCCTTTGGCGCTGGCTTGTCTCCCTCGGCACCATGCTTCAAGGTCTTCCCATGCTGCAGCATGTGACACAGCCTCGCTGCTTTTCGTGGCTGTGTAGTATTCCATTTCTGTTCGTGGGTGTGTAGTGTTCCATTTTGTACAGGAAGTTAAGAGTGTTTGATTTTAAAAAATAATCTTTAAAAAATTAGTTTTCGAAAAATGAACTCTACTTCCTGGCTCCTTCCAAAGATGAGAGATTAGTGTCCCCTGTCCCCTTACCTCTGTGTGTGTGTGTGTGTGTGTGTGTGTGTGTGTGTTGAGCAAGATGCAGAGATTTAACTTTTTTTGATGCATTTCATTCCGTTCTTTTTGGTCTCAGTGTGTGCCACTGTGGAACTCAGGGGACTCCTTTCAAGTGTCCCCAAAACAGGTCCTGGAGGGCTTGTTTGCTGGGGATTTAGGGCTTCGCCTCTTGAACTCACTATCTACAATGATGGCAGGGGTCTGGAACCTTCTCAGGGCTGACAGCTTCCCAGACACCAGCATCAAATTTCTTCCCATGGGAAAAAAAAGCATATGATATGGAAAACGATCATTTGCTCTACGTGCATGTATATGACAGGCTACGTGTGAAACACGCAACAGCACGTAAACAAGTTAAAATGCTAAAATCACTGGGTGTGGTGGCACAGGGCTCTCATGGCAGCACGCAGGAGGCTGAGGCAGGAGGCTCTCCATGAGATCAGCCGGGGCTACGTAGCAGGACCCTGTCTCAACAACAAAAACAAAAACAAAACCCCACACCCAGCAAAAGCAAACGTAAAATCCTTTTCTGTCCCAGTGGGGAATCATTTTAGTGGGGACCCGAGGTTGCCCTGACAATTCGGGGTCCGTGACCCAGCGTGGTGTGTGAGCCGATGGGAATGGGTGGCCCACAGGCTGTGCACGCATCTGGCCTTGGGTGCAAAGGGGTTAACAACACTGGGAGTGTGGCAGGGACGGCTGGGATCTCCATGTCATTACTGGACGCCTCCCCCTGACCCTTCCGGGCCAAGCCTGGGGCCGCCCTCAGAGGCAGCGGATTAGGATGAATAATCACAGTCTCCCAGGGTTGCTGAATTATTTACACCTTGGCCCCAAGCACAAGCGGGCAGACCCGCTAATTAATTACTGGGTTTTCCCTGCAAGCAAGCGACAGTGGCTTTTGCAAGACAAGGATCAGCGGTGGGCCGCTGGGAGGGTGGAGTGTGATCAAAAACCCAGTGACTGCCGCTCCTAACCTCGGAGAGGAGCCGTGTCCACAACAGATGGTGGCTCTTTAGACAGAAATTTAAGAATTTGTTACAGTAAAAGATGCATGGCCAGGAACCCCCCTCAAAATCCTCCCTGGCTTTGACCTCATTAAACCCACTGTCCTGGCCGAGTCCCGCAGCAGCTCTGGGGTCCTCTTTCCTGAGGGCTTCACTGGGTGTGATCAGAAACACAGTGACTGCTCTGCTGGGCGCCGTCCAGCGGAAAGGCAGCTCGTAAACACACGGCGCTGTGTCCTCCTCCACCCGAGTCACCTCGTCTGGCACCGTGGGACTCCCGGCTCCTCCCCAAGGTCAGGATGACTGGGAAAGGTCACTGTTCTGAGTCCACTCGGGACATTGAGGCAGCCGGGATGGTGCAGCTAAAGACCCTCAGGGAAGAGGACTCCAGAGCTGCTGCGGACAGCGGCCAGGATGGTGGGAGGAGGGTGTGCACAGCCGGGGTTGTGGGGGGAATTTGTGGCCATGTGCCTTACTGAATTTGGAAAATGTAAATCCTGACCCTGTTTTTGCAGCACGTGGAACAGATGCACGCTGGACAAATGTGTCACGAAGAGAAGGTTCTCCCTCCACCAAAGGCCCCGCTCCGTGCCAGGACTGCTTGTGTGGTTTTATTTTCCACTTGTGACCTTAATTCTCCGAGCGCCAAGATCCGGCTTGAGAACTGCCCGCCACCCACCAAAGCCTTCTCAGACTGGGTCACAGTGAGCGGGCTCCTCTCCCAAGGCCCGGGACGCAGCAGTGTGACCCATCGCCACCACTGCGTGCGCGGACAGCAACAGACAGCAAGCCAGGGTGGCGGCTCACACCTGTCACCATCCCCGCGCTCTGGGAGGCTGAGGCAGGAAGGCTGCCAGCCCCAACCCGGCCTGGACAACTTAGCAAGTCAGTGCGAGAGGGACTCTGTCTCCAAACGCAAACTGAGAAGGGCTGGGATGCAACTCAGGGCATCTGATCAATCCCCGGGGCTGACACGAAAAAGAGCCATGGTACCCGGGGATGTTTCTCAGCTGGGGCTCGCATGTGCCGGCTGCCGGGAGGCTCGGCAGCGCCTGGCGGGTGAGGGATTTACAGCCCGGCCGACAGCTGTCGGCACCGGGGGCCCGAGGAGTGCCCGAGACCGGGTGCTGAAACGCCCAGCTGATGTTGAAACCTCCACGCCTCTCTGGGCTGAGCGCTGAGGGTCTAGGATGACGGAGACAGGGGTGGCAGCGGTGGGTCGGGCCATGGCTTCTGCAGAAGCACAGGAAGAGAAGGACGCACCGGGACCCGGGGTGGGCTCACCATACTATCGAGGGCAGGGGGAAGCAAAGAAACAGCAACAGACACACGGGCGGGGTGGGCACATCTGCCATCGCTCAATGGGTCGGTTGAAGAATCTCGAATCCAGGGTCCACGGACAACTTGTAGCTGTGCACGGTGGTGGTGGCGCACGCCTGTCATCCCAGCACTCTGGGAGGCTGAGGAAGGAGGACCCCAAGTTCCATTCAGCTCAGCATGGGCAACTGAGCGACTTAGCGAAGTCCTGTTTGCAAAGCATTTAAAAAGGGCTGGGGATGGGGCTCAGTGGGAAGACTCTGGGTTCAGCACCCAAAGCGGCAGATGATACAGACAGATGACAGGGAGATAGGGTGGAGAGACAGACAGTAGATGGATGGAACATTTTCAATACATGTATGCTCCCTGCATAATCAGTCAAATCCAAATTTCAGATGATCAGAGACACAGAGAAAGGAACAATGCGGGTTGGAGACAAGGGAGGGTCTGCTATCCATTTCCAAGCCCGGTTGCCCTAGCGACCAACCCCAACCCAGGCCAGTCAGACATGTCATCTTAAGCATTTCCTCTCCGGCGTGGGTAGGTCATCAGGATGTCCACCTAAAACAGACTGAAGGACAGTTAAAACCAAACAGTCACCCTGGTTTGACATGTTCCTGATGGATACGTAAATAAATAGAAAATTATACTCAAGACCAGAAAAGGAGCCTACTGCCACACGGAAGCAGGGCACCCTTGAAAAGAAACCTGACCGTTTGTGTTAGTTAGAGCTGACTAGAGGGGCGGAATGGATGTAAAATAAGTGTAAAACAAAGGAATTACGAGGTTGGCTTCCAGGATCAGCAGGGGAAGAGCCCCAGGGCCACCTGTGGGGTCAGAGTGGGGAGAATCCAATATGACGACCGCACACGGAGACGGGAAGACCTGGTAGCAAAGGTCAAAGGTCAAAGGCCAAAGGCCGGGAAGCTCGGTGGAAGGCGGAAGGAACTGGAGACCAACAACCAAAGGCAACGGCCAGGACCAGTGCTCCTACCAAAAAAAAAAAAATGGAAGCACTTCCTCTTCTTCCCCTTTATATTCCATCCAGGCTGCAACCCTATTGGCTGGTGCCACCCACATCCAGGGTGGGACTTTCCGCTCCCTTGGCTGGTCCACCTGTCAATCATCCACGGACACACCCAGAGCTCACTCGGGCTAGGCGGTTCTACTCAAGTCTGACATCGTCAGTCCAAGGTCTTAGGTGGACGACAGCAAAGCATTAATGGAAGTGCTGGGCTCTCTTCCTGGGATTCCTGAAATGTCCCGGCACAAGGCTGAGCGTGACCATTGTGGTTTCCCTGCGTTACAGGGTCTTGGTTCACTGACATGTACCTAAGTTCCCGGGCCAGCCTCCATGGACAGAAGCACCAAGTTCAGCACTTTGTGCCAGGGAAAGCTGTCCTGCCTCTCCGAGCGGAAGTGTCTTCTCTCCACGCCATTCCAGAAGGCTGAGTGTCGGCTGAAATCCCGCCCATCCTGACTGAGCTCTTCCCTCTGAGATACAGAGCGACAGAGGTAGGGATTGAGCGCCAGTGGTGGCCTGGAGCAAGGTGCTGTGTTAAGTACACGGGTTGCCTCATGTTTACATTTTTAGCCAAGTGAAATTCACACAACATCAATGTCACCGTTGGAACATGAAGAATTGGGCAGCATTGGGACTCCGACTGCATCGTGAGCACCTGCCAGTGGGGCAGCCACCACCTCTACTTTCAGAATGTTCCCTGCACCCCAAAAGGAGACCTCATACCCATCAGCAGCTCCCCCATCTGCCCGAGCGGGACAGCCGCAAGTCCACTTCCTGTGTCTGTGCATTCGCACATTTCACACCCACGGAACTGCACCCACATTGTCCCAGGTGTCAGAACCCCATTCCTTTTCACGGCTGCATAATATGCCATTGTGTACATGTAAAAATGAACCCTGACTCACCGTGGTTTGACTTATAGTTTTTCAGGTTGTACAACGATGCAAAAGCAATACAAGTTCAGTAGAAACTGGACCTGAATTGGGAAGGGTGGGCTTTTCCCGGGCCCATGCTGTACAAAACCAATACTCTGTCGGGATGCTGGCTGGATAGTGCCCGAGACCTGCAGCTCCCAGCAGCCCAGGAAGGCTAAGTGGAGTGGGTTTATCGAACTGGAGCCACCCAAGGAGTCTGCCACCGTCCTTCTGTGGACACGGCAGTGATTTCCACCTTCAGGGGGCTGTGCGTCATGCACAAGCTTTTCACTGAACACTCATTTTCGGTTCAGCCTCTCTCCTGACTTCTTGCCTGGATCAGGGAATCGAGCTTCATTCTAACCCTTTGCAAATCCAACTGGCAGAGCTATCACATTCCGAGACAGGAGGCTGAACCGTGGCGGTGCTGGACTCATCCGCAGATGCATCTGTGAGTGCTGTTAGGGTTTGGATCTAGGTGTCCGGCAAAGTCTCCTGTGTCCAGAGCTGGGCTTTGGGAGGTGACTGGGTCATGGGGCGCTGTGCTCATCAGTGGATCATCATGGATGAGCTCCTGGTGAATGAGCTGTAGGAAGTGGGGCCTGGTTGGAGGCGGTCACTGGGGTGTGACCTGGAAGAGAGAGTTCTTGTCCCAGCTCCTCCCTTCTCTCTCTGCACAGCTTGGCTGGGATTCACAATCGTCCTGCCTCAGCCTCCCAGAGTGCAGAAAGGACAGGCACGTGCCAGCATGCCCAGGTAAATATTACAGTGCCGAAGCCCACTTTGAAGTCTTCTTTCACCCAGAAAGTTACCTGAGGCTGTGGACTACCAAACGGCCTTCAGTTGGGCTGCCCTGGCTGTTTGAAGGGCACCCCATCTTTGGCGGGTTTCTCCACCCCTTCCTGCGAAGGTAACGTGTTCCTCGATTTATGCACAAGTATTTGACCCCCAGTAGGGGGTGAACCGTGCACATGGTGAGCTGCATGCGCCCAGCAGGGCAGCGTGATTTGCATTAGAGATGACGGGACGTGAAACTGCTCTGTGAGAAACGCAGTCATCTCAGGGCCTCCAAGGGTGTGTGTGAACATTCCCGGCTGTGCGTGTGCGTGTGTGTGTGTGCGCGTGTGTGCGCCCTCAGCCGGCTAGGTTTCTCCAAGTCTACACTGAGCTCTGTTTCTGAACCCCATCCCGGTGTCAGGGCCGATTTCCCCAGGCCCGGGTGCAGCCGCGCTGAACCTCACCTGTTTGCAATCGCCCGCGGGTGTTTGCGGCAGGGCGCAGGCAGACAAAGAAGTGGACGGCGCATGGGACTCGGGTTGCTGGGGAGCGGAGGGAGACGCTCTCGAAATAAAACGTTTGTAATAAATAAAGAATAACACTTCCGCGGGGGAAAGAAAGATCCCGCTCATTCTTGGGAAATCCCTGAGCCTCTCGTGCTGGGTTTACCTGCTCGGAAAAGCGAGCAGATTCTGTCTCGGGGGTGGGTCGGGGATGGAGGCACTGTCCAGCTTCCTCCCGGGGTCCACTACAGTCCAGCTTCCTCCCGGGGCCTTGCGATTCCTCTGCCGAAGTCCAGGGCCTCTGCAGAAACGCACTGTCCGGAGTCCACATCGTGCCTCTGAGGACGCTCAGTGAAGAGACCGAGAGACCTGCAAAGCTCCGGGGGCCACAGCCATGGCGCACGGCCCCGGTTTCCCTCCCCCGCGGTCACCTCGAGAATCGCAGCCGAAATCCCAGGATTCGGTCAGTGCCCGTGCTGGTCCTGGGGGCTGCTCGGTGGGAGGACCCAGAGTTTCACCATTGCAGGGTCCGCGTCTGCGGCCACCCGACCAATCCCAGCCCGGCTCTCCACCGGTCCACTGAGTCGGGGTGGTTGGGAGATGAGCACAGGGCGAGCTTTCTGTGCCTGGGGCAAAATACCTGGGAAATGAACTTGACAGAGGAGAGATTTGTTTGGGGGCTCGTGGGTTCAGTCCATGGTCCAGGGGCTCCACCATGCTGGGCTTCCGGTGAGGGTGAGCAAGATGGTGGAAGAGGAAAGTGACTTCACCTCATGGTGCACGGGAGGCGGAGAGAGATGCAGGAAGGGGCTGGGACCCACAGTCTGTGAGGTCTCCGGGAGCCGCTTCCTCCACCTGGCAGCCCTGAAGGCTCCCAGTAGTGCCATCGAATCACGAATCCATCCCTGGATTACCCCACAACAAGCTCAGGGCCCGTCGCCTGCCCAAGGCCACACTGCTGGACGGGGAACCGAGGCCCCCAGTGCCAAGTCTTCAGAGAACCCCATCTTTCTCGGGCCTCCCTTTGTGACATCAGTGCCGCCTTCTCCCAGAGACAGGAACAACGACCCCTGCCAAGATGGCGGCACTTCCTTCTGCCGGTCTCTGGCGGTTGGAATGGGATTCCCGCCTTGTCCTGCTTGGAGAATTCCCACCTGGGAGCCGAGGACCTGCACCCCCAGAGCTGAGAGCTGTGCGGTCAGGAAGCAGAGCTCCGAGGGGGGTCGCCCTGGTGGTGGCATCCTGGACAGTGCTGCACGGTGTGCAGGCAGCTGTGGCCTAGTGTCCAGCTAGGAGCGTGCAAGGGACAGTGTCCACTGCCAGCCACACGAGGGTGGCCTCCCCTCGACTCCAGAGCCACATGGATCTGTTGTGTTTCAAAGGGCTACGGGGTCCCCACGTGACCTTCTAGCATGATCTGTCTACCATGTGCCTGCAGCTGTGGGTCATCTGTCACCCACCACTCATCTTGTGTCTTCATAGAGCGCTCTCTTACATCCCACCCACCTGCGCCTGTCTGTACACCCACAGCCGTCTGCATCTACCTTCTACCTGCCTCTCCCATGGTTCACATGTATCTGTCTACCCGTCTTTAACTCACCTACATCTGTCTGTTTAACAGCGATCTTTCAAACTCCACCTCTCTGTATCCATCAATATTTGTAATTTATTCATCTACTATCTGTCATCTACCTACATATCTCTGCAGACCTATATCTATCTATAATCTATGCATCTATTACCTGCCTCTCTCATCTACCCACACCTAGCTATATGCCGACGTCTGTCTACCTCTATCTACAATCGACCCATCATACACCTTTATCGTCAACCTACATCTATCTATATGAGCACGTCTATTTTTATCTGTATACGTACATCTATCTCTCTGTATTTAGCAATTATCCAATAATATACTTATCTCTCATCTGCCTATGTTTATCTATATAGCTACATCTGTCTATATTTCTACCCATCATCTCTATCTGTCCATCACATATTATCTTGTTTATCTATTTCATCATCTATCATCCACCTACATCACTGTATCTACATCAACATCTATAATCTATCTGCTTGCCTATCATCGAATGTAACATCTTAGCCATCTTGTACCTGCAGCTATAAATAATCTAATCCATTCATCTATCTATGAATCTGTCAGCTATCTATATCTAACTGGCAATCATCTAATCATCCATACATCCACCCATCCATTCATTGATCACCTAATCCATCCACCCATCCATCCATCCATCCATACATCGTCTAATTTACTCATCCATCTAATCCATACATCCATCCATTATTTAGTACATCTATCTATCCATTTATCAATCATCCATCCATAATCTAATACATTCATCCATCCATCCACCCATCCATCCATCCACCCAACCATCCATCCACCCATCCATCCATCCACCCATCCATCCATCCATCCACCCACCCACCCATCCATCCACCCATCCATCCACCCATCCATCCATCCATCCACCCACCCACCCATCCATCCACCCATCCATCCACCCATCCATCCACCCATCCACCCATCCATCCACCCATCCACCCACCCATCCATCCATCCACCCACCCATCCATCCACTCATCTATACATACATTCAACTGTCCATCCATCCACTCATTCATTCATCTATTCATCTGTTTATCTCCTCGTCCATCCACCCACCCATCCACCTACTCATCCACCCACTGACCCACCCACCCATCCATCTGTCCACCGATCCATCCTGTACCTCCAACCCTCTACCTATGTTTAAATGACTTCCCACGTTCTAGTACCCAGGTACCATCAACCGTTCCATAATCTCTCCCCTGAAGTGCTTCCTGGAGCAGGACTTTGTGCATCCTCATACTTGGGCACCCACTGCTCCTGGTTGCAGCCCGCTGGGGTTGGTACGGAAAGCTGCACTGCACCACTGACTTCCGCCCAGCAGACCCTACCAGCCTGAAGGACCCACCCCCAATGACCTCACTTCCTCTCACCAGGCCCCGGCCCCCAAAGGCCCCAGCCCAATGATCTTCCTTTCTTCCACTAGACCCCACCTCCTATAGGACCACCCCTAATCTCACTTCCTCCCACCAGATCCCGCCTTTTAAAGGTCCCACCACCTCCTGATAGAGCATAGTTCAACCACAGCCTTGAATCTATGGCTTTTGACGCCAAATCCCCAAGTTGATTTCTTTTTCTTTTTGTAGTACTGGGGATGGAACCAAGGGCCTTTGCATTGAGCATCCCTGGCCCTTTTGCATTTTTTAAAATTATGAGACTGGGTCTCACTACGTCACTCCATTGCCCGGGGTTGGTCTGCAACTTGCAGCCCTCCTGCCTCAGCCTCCCGCCGTGCTGAGATGACAGGCATGCTCCCCCACTGTGCCTGTCTCTCAGGTTGATTTTCCACGAAACCAGAGCTCCACAAAATGGGTAGAACAAGGACCGCTGAGTGGGGCTGAGTCCTTTACGGACACACCAGGCACACGGCACGGAGAGGTCCACAAGAGGGAAGGAGCCAGCTGCTCCCCACTCTGCCTTCCCGGTGGCACTGGCTTCGCTGGGCTTATGGTTATTTTTCTTGTCCTCCAAAGCCCCCGTCTCTAGTGCTGCGCGGAAGGCAGATGCTCGGCGGGCTCAGGACTCCGGCCGCATCTGGGCCAGGCTTCACCCACCCGCCCTCCTCTCCACAGACTCCCTTCCCGGCTGGCGAGCAGATAGATTTCCTGAAATATGTAAACCGTGCATTTAAACATTGATGAGCACTTACGGCCAAGCAGTTCATCAAGGTACAGATGAGCGGCTCGCATCGGCTGCAAGATGCACCGTAATAAACAGCTGCAGGGCTGATTAAATAGCCCGGCCCGGATGGGCATTTCATCACCGTCCTGGAGCCACTTACCGGGCGCACGGCACCAGCCGGGGCGCTTATTGCTGTTATGTGACAAGCCATAAAGTGGAAAATGGAAAATAGACTCGACGGAAAGTAATAATATTGTAATCAGAATGTGCCTATTCTATACGCGAGACAAATTCACAGAAAATAATTCCAGATGGCCGCATTGTCCCCGGGAGTGGCGGCAAAGGGACATTGTTACCGAAAAGGGGACTTCCGGGGCAGGTGAAGGAGGGGATCGCTTTCTTTTTGCTAAAATTGGCCCTGATAGCCCAAGCTGTGGTCTCAAAGAGAGGTGGATCGTCCCAGAGCCCAGGAGCCTGAGATAGAGGTGTTCCAGGCTGAGCTCCCTCCACAGGCTCCAGGGAGACCCTCCTGCCTCTGCCTCCTCCAGGGGCTCCAGGCAGCCCTGGGCTGTGGCCCCATTGCTCCAGACTCCACGCAGCTTCTCCTCTGTGCCTGTGTCTCCTCCTCTGCCTCTCGTGAGGACCCTGCCAATGGATTCAGGGTCACCCAACCCAGGATGGCCCTGTCCCCAGATCCTGCTCCGCCGATTCCCTCTGTAGGGGCCCCGTTTCCATGCAGACCCCGTCCCAGGTCCTGGGGTCAGGCCGTGGACACATCTTTGGGGGCCACCACCCCATGAATCTGCACACAGACCTGTGCTTTGGTCTGTGAACGTCAGGGCCCAGAGCCGCACGCTTTGTCAGGCAAGGCCTCTGTGTGCGCATTTATCACACGGGCCCCCTGCCCTGGAACCCTAGGTGGGGAGGCAGCTCGAGCTTCCACCCAGTGGCTTCCGAAAGACAGAGCCCTGTACTTTCACGTGCGTGCGTGAAGCAATAACCCGGCCAGGACACACCGGGGCGGCAGCCGTCAGCGACCTGAAGAACAGCCCGACCGCAGGAGCGCGCATGGTCACCGTCTGGCGTTTAAACCACTCCAGCTCTGGGGTTCGGCTAGGACATTCTGAGCGGGAAAGGTTTGGTGGATCCAGCTGACACGCAGCCAACCGTGGTGGTACAGGCCTGTCATTCAGGACTCTGGGAGGCTGAAGCAGGAGGGTCTCAAGTTCCATCCAGCCCATCCTGGGCAGCTCAGCCACTCAGCGAGACCCTGTCTCAAAACAAAGTTTTAAAAAAAGGGGCCTGGGGACGGAGGTCCACGTGAAGGTGCTGGGATGAATCCCCAGTGCCACACAACAACAAAGATGAGACACAGCATGCCTGCCCTGTGGAGCCCGGATGGCCCGGTCCTGCTGCGGCTGGGTGCTTCCGGGTCGGGAGGGAAAGCTCTTTCTGCAGCCCGTGTCCGCCGCATTAGCCTTTTCCATTCCGAGGGAAGTATTTTTATGACAGCTGCGTCCAAGTCCTGCAAGCATCATAAAGTGATTACGTGTGCCGGGCTGCAGGATTTTCGTAAATGCAAAACATCTGACTGCGATTAGCGGCTGCTCTGTAACTTCTCCGGCTCCTTAACCTGCCTCGCTCTCTCCTCGGGCCCGGGTTCATAAAACACTCTTTTCGGCTGTGGGGAAATTGCAGAATAAAACAGTCTTTGTGTGTGTGTGTGCATGTGCAAGAGGAATCCGGGGTCAGAGAGGAGACCCACATTCTGCGCATTCTGTTCCCGGACCCCGGCTGCCCTGAGATGGGAGGATTTGATGGTGGCATCCAGATGGTCGGCTTGCTTGGGTTAAGTCGTGCCTGGGTGATCCGTTTTTAAGGCCTCTCATGGCATGGGCCGATTAATAGATTTGTGAGCTCACGGCTGAGTTGGGAGGCAGGGGGATTTGCAGGAAGTGGGTTACTGGGGCCCACACCTTTGCAGGATATAATTCATCTCCACCTCTTCCTCCCTCTCCTTCCTTTTCTTCTTTCCCCCTGCCATATGATGTTCCTGCCTTGGAGCAGCCGACCATGGACTGAACCCCTGAGACCATTGGAGCAGCTGACCATGGACTGAACCCTCTGAGACCATTGGAGCAGCCGACCATGGACTGAACCCCCTGAGACCACTGGAGCAGTGACCATGGACTGAACCCTGAGACCATTGGAGCAGCTGACCATGGACTGAACCCATGAGACCACTGGAGCAGCTGACCATGGACTGAACCCTCTGAGACCATTGGAGCAGCTGACCATGGCTGAACCCCCTGAGACCACTGGAGCAGTGGACATGGACTGAACCCTCTGAGACCATTGGAGCAGCTGACCATGGCTGAACCCCCTGAGACCACTGGAGCAGTGGACCATGGACTGAACCCCCTGAGACCATTGGAGTAGCCGACCATGGACTGAACCCATGAGACCACTGGAGCAGCCGACCATGGACTGAACCCCCTGAGACCATTGGAGTAGCCGACCATGGACTGAACCCCGTGAGACCACTGGAGCAGCTGACCATGGACTGAACCCCCTGAGGCCATTGGAGTAGCCGACCATGGACTGAACCCCATTAGACCATGACCCCAATGAAACTCTGTCCTCCTTTCAGCTGACTTTCTCATTGGTCCCAGGGTTCAGAATCTGATTAACGCAGTTGTTTATTCAGAGCAACAGAAAGCCGAGAGCACAGGGCTCTGTCTCGAAAACCTTCCCACCCAGAGCACAGGCTGAGAGCCGAGGGTAGAGGTCAAGCCTTCTGTGCCCAGAAGCCTCTGGGGCCTCATGTTTCTCTGTGGTCCGTGGTAGCTCCAGACTCTGCCCGCTTCTGGCCCCCTGGACACAGAGAGAAGGAATGCGGTTGGAGGAGTTGAACAACAAGCCCAGGAGGAAGCAGCGCCCCAAACACACCATCCGGAGACTCAACACGCGTTTGTTAGACTCGAAGGCAGGCAAAAGGGCTCGAGAAAGCTCCAGGACTTTCCCTTCCTCGGCCTGCAGAGAAAGAGAGACGAGGTCAGGCAGGGAGACGTCTCAAGGTGGGCAAATACGGGTGCAGGCGGCAGAGCCGGGTGCTTCTGCCTCTACTGCTGCTGTTGTCCATTGTTTCTCTTCCCATCTGTGCACCTGTCTAAGGCATCGAGGGGCAGAGACGCATGGAGGAGCAGCTCTGTCCTCGGGGGCTTCACCGGGTGTGGTCACACACACGGTGACTGCTCTGCCGGGCGCCGTCCAGCGGAAAGGCAGCTCGTAAACACATGACGCTGTGTCCTCCTCCACCCGAGTCACCGCATCTGGCACCGTGCGACTCCTGGCTCCTCCCCAAGGTCAGGATGACCAGGAAAGGTCACCGTTTTGAGTCCACTCAGGACATCGAGGCAGCCAGGACGGCACAGCTAAAGACCCTCAGGAAAGAGGACTCCAGAGCTGCTGAGGACAGCGGCCAGGACGGCAGGAGGAGGGTGTGCACAGCCGGGGAGGATTTGAGGGGATTCACGGCCATGCGTCTTTGCTGTAAAACATGTTTTTGACGCAAGCATTTCGTATACATTTTCACCACAGCTTGTCTGGCCAGCGCATGACAGCTGCCTAAGGAAGAGGTGGAACCGCTGTATGAACCCTCATTTCTCCCGGAGACCCCGGCTGGACACGAGCGGCAGAGCACGGTGCCGCTGTCCCGGCCCCAGCGCTGCGTAGCTTTGGAGATTAAAGTGCTAGCCACCTTTGGGTCTCAGGGAATTTGGGCAGTTATGAGGCACCAGGGTTCGAGAGAAAATGAAGAAGCCACAGGATCAGAAATCGCTGGATTGTGCCTGGCTTGGGAAGAGGCCTCCAGGCCTCCTGTGTCCCGGTGTGTGTCCGACCTGGCTTTTAAGGGACGCGCTCTGCTTCTGTTGCCAGATGGATCGAAGCCCTGATATCTACTTAAGCCGAGGATCGAACCCAGGGCCTTTGCACTGAGCTCCATCCCCAGACGCTTTCTGTGCTTCTTTTCATTTTGTCATCCTCCTGCCTCAGCCTGCTCTGGGCCCAGAGCGACAGGCGTGCACCCAGCTCAGTGACGCATTTTGCAATTCGGGTTTTACGTCTCTGATGTTCTGTGGTCTGCTCTGGCAACAGGACATTGAGTTAGAAGTCACATCATTCCAGGGTGCCTGGAATCACCACAGGGAAAGAGCACTTCACCAAAGAGCACTCAAGTAGGCACGACCAGCTTGACATACGAACAACGTGGGTGATGACCAGAATTTTAGTTTTAACTTACAATCGACATCTTGAGTTACGACCCCAAAGCTGGCTGCTCGTGCTCCCAGATGGGCTCAGGTGCAGACTGAACCCTAAAGCGCTCTGGAAGGAACAGGACAGCGTCCTCTCCCGTGTGGGGCTCACTGAGCAATCCCGGGCCGGGCTCTCTCAGGACCCTGAGCTCTGCCTTGTGGGCAGCAGAGAGGCTCTGATGTCTGTGGAGGGGCTGAGCCTCCACTGACCGACCTGAGTTACAACCAGCCCTGGGGAGCAGATTGTGTTCCTAAGTCAGGGGTCCACTGTACGCGAGCCTTATGCCGACTTCAAGTCTAAATGCGTGTACTAAAATAACCCTCGGACGCCTGCTAACGTCACAATCCCGCCAGCACGCGGGCGGTCACGGGTGTGAAACAGCCGGAGAGCGTGGGTCTGTGTTCACCGCGAGCAATTCGGGCTGCATATCGGGGAGTGAAGAGGACAGTTTTAAATTTTTAAAAATACGCAGAGAGAGGCAAATTAAAACAACACCGAGGCTCTGTCTCACCCCAGCAAGAAGGGATGTCATCGAGGAATAACAAATGCCGGGGAGGCTGCAGGAGAAAGAACTGCTTCTGCACTCTCGGTGGGACTGGAAATTAGTACCACTGGGTGGACTTCAGTGTGCAAACTCCTCAGAGAACTGGAACAAGAAATTCCATTTGGCCCAGCTGTTCCGCTCCTAGGTGTCTTCCCGAAAGAGGTAAAGGCATCATATGACAGGGATCCACGCACACCCGTGTGTACAGCAGCACAACTCACAAGAGCTGAACTTGGAGGCAGCCTCTGTGTCCATCAGCAGACGATGAATAAAGAGTGGTGTTACAACCAGTGGAGTACTACTCTGCCATGAAGAAGGTTAGACTTGAGTCACGTGTAGGAAGATGGATGCACCTTGAGACCAGGATGCTAAGTGAAATAAATCAGACACACGAGCTTCAATATCACGTGGTTTCTCTTCTATGAGGGACACAAAGTATAAATAAAGAGCAAAATGAAAGGTAGAGGTCAGGAAGGAGGGAGACAGGTCTTTTCCAAATGGGAAGGGGACCGAGACACGGAGGGAGGGGAGGGCCAGGGCATGAGAAAAGAATTAAACTGTGTTCTGTGCGTGCACCAAGTCCACGGGAGGAATGTGATTGCGGTGTGCTGCAAACACGTACTCGTAACACTGGGTAAAATACAAGCCGCAGGCGTGAAGGTCGAGCCCCGACCAACAGCAGGGATCCTGAGGCGGCTCCGCCATCTGCCGGCCCCGTTTACAGCACGTTTCCTTCACAGGGCTCCGGGTCAGCCACACGTGGCCGGAGAGCATGGTTAGGAAAAGGCAAAAAATTCAATCTGAGGGCTGGGGATGCAGCTCAGCGGGGCAGGGAGCCTCCGAGCGGGCCCGGCTTCCATCCGCAGCGAGGCAAAACATGAAGGCAATTTTTAAAATATTAAATTTAAGACGCATTAAACCCTCCTCCCCCGAGCAAGTGGAGGCGGATCCCGTGCGCTGGGAGGCTCGGCCTGCTGTAAATCCTGAACGCTTTGGTTAGACAAAGAATCCTGCCTGTCCGGGCCCTCAGCCGCGGTCCTGCCCGTCCTGGCAGCCTTTGTGAAGTCAGGGCTTGGATTCGGGTGCAGGGAGGAGGCGCGGAGCACAGCTTCCCTCGGAAGTCTGCAGAGCGGGCTCCAAATCAGAAACAGCTGCAGTGGGGAGCGATCAGGCCCAAGCCCGGCGGGCAAAGCCAAAGAGGCATTTGTTCGTCTCCTTTAACGACGCTCGCACGAAAAGAGAAAAACAGAACTTGCCAGTCTGGACACAGAGCAGGCTTTCTGGAATAGTTGCTTTTAGATACTCAAGGCATTGATGATGATGACGATGCCCGTTGCCAACAGTGGGGCATGAAAATCCAGCAGGCGAGGTCCTCTCCCCGTGCGGCCTTTCTGGCTGCTCAGGGCCGAGCCCGTGGGTCCCCTTGGGAGTAAAAATCCACTTTGCTCTCAGGAGCCGGCCTAGTGCATTCTCTAATGCACCGCTCCAAAGGCATCCGCACTATCGATCTGGTGTTATTAGATGAATGAAAACTGCAAACCTGCTTTGGAAAATATAATCATTCTGGGGGTTTGTAGAAACATAGGGATACGGAGACAGGGAGAGAGAGAGACAGAGACAGAGAGACAGAGAGACGGAGAGAGAGGCACAGAGATGGAGAGAGAGACAGAGAGAGAGACAGAGAGAGGCAGAGAGACAGAGAGAGGGAGAGAGACAGAGAGACAGAGATAGAGAGACAGAGAGACAGAAAGAGACAGAGACAGAGAGAGAGACAGAGAGACAGAAAGAGACAGAGACAGAGAGAGAGACAGAGAGAGAGACAGAGAGAGGGAGAGAGAGACGGAGAAGTGTGCATCATGAATAACGCTCTTTGGAGGCTGCAGAGCGGAGGCCCCTCCAGGCCGCAGTGGAAGGGAAGGGGACGTCTCTGGGACTCGGTTTCCCCACTGAAGAACTCGGTGCCCAGCGCACGCAGAAGGCAGAGGCCAGGAGGCTGGGCATGAATTAACCCCCATGTCGCCCCCGGGCACCAGCAGGCAGGCCAGGCAGGAAGGGGATGTGGCTCCCAGGGCAGGTGGGGGCCCAGGCCCTGTCCCTGGGGCTCAGCTCTGGCTGTGGAAGGAAATGTGCCTTTTCCACGGGAGCCCAATGTCCACAGCTACCCACTGGAGTGTGGGACCGTTGCCTCTGCTGCCCTTGCGGTGTCTGCAGCCTCCCGGCCTGGGGTCCTCGGCCCTGCTTTGAGCTGTGTACACAGCTGGGTGTCAACACTCCACTCCGGGACCCCTAGAGGGCTGCGTTCAATTCAGCAAAGGTGTTGTCATCCATCCACCCATCCACGCACGAGTCTGTCCATCTAGCCTTCCATCCACCCATCCACCCACCCATCCACCCATCCACCCACCCATCCATCCATCCATCCACCCATCCATCAATCCACCATCCACCCATCCATCCACCCATCCACCCACCCATCCATCCATCTACCATCCACCCATCCATCCACCCATCCACCCACCCGTCCATCCACCCATCCATCCGTCCACCCGTCCATCCACCCATCCATCCATCCATCCATCCACCATCCACCCATCCATCCACCCATCCACCCACCCATCCACCCATCCATCCATCCACCATCCACCCATCCATCCATCCATCCATCACCATCCACCCATCCATCCACCCATCCACCACCCATCCACCCATCCATCCATCCACCCATCCACCCATCCATCCACCCATCCATCCACCCATCCATCCATCCACCCACCCACCCACCCATCCATCCATCCATCCATCCACCATCCACCCATCCATCCACCCATCCACCCACCCATCCACCATCCATCCATCCACCATCCACCCATCCATCCACCCATCCACCCATCCATCCACCCACCCATCCACCCACCCATCCACCCATCCACCCATCCATCCATCCACCCATCCACCCATCCATCCACCCATCCATCCACCCACCCATCCATCCATCCACCCATCCATCCACCCATCCATCCATCCACCATCCACCCATCCACCCACCCATCCACCCACCCATCCACCCATCCACCCATCCATCCACCCATCCACCCATCCATCCACCCACCCATCCACCCATCCATCCATCCATCCACCCATCCATCCACCCACCCATCATCCATCCACCCATCCATCCACCCATCCATCCATCACCATCCACCCATCCATCCTCCACCCATCCCACCCATCCATCCACCCATCCACCCATCCATCCACCCATCCACCCACCCATCCACCCATCCACCCATCCATCCACCCACCCGTCCGTCTACCCGATCACCCTTCCTTTGTTCCATTCTTCCACCTGTCCTTCCATCCACCACCACGTAGCCACCCCTCCATCCATCCATCTGTCCACGTTCCCCCAGTACCCCTCCAGCTGGCTGCCCGCCTGTCTGCATCATCCCACCCGCCATCCCTGCTGCCCTCAGAAATGCAGGAAGATCTTCCCTTTGCCCAGGCAGAGCCCCTGTGGCTTTGGGCAGCAGGCAGCATTGCTGCGTGAAGTCCCGGGACAGAAAGGGATGCTTGGAATTGGCCGGGCTTCGCGGGCAACGCGCCTGCAGGAATCCTGTTGTTCGCTCCTTCAGCTCAGGCAACTGCTCCTGCTCCCCGAGAGGAGCCTGAAGCTGGGTTCGAGGAGCAGATGCAAGGAGGTGGCCGCAGTCTTGGCTGGAGCCAGGCGCTCAGCCCCGGAGCCCGCGGCACTGCCCGCCCGCCCGCCCGCCCGCCCGCCGGGGCTGCTGAGCAGGCTTGCTCCTAGCTGCACACACGGAGGACAGCTGTTCTCTGCGTTTCAGGGTCATCCCCGAGGGCTGTGTGTCCCCGGCTGGCTTCACAGCATCTGTCGGGAGCAGCAGCCCTGCTCCCCACATGTGAGGCCCCAGCCAATCCGGTCCTGACCCTGAGTCACTGGAGACTGCCCTGCCTCAGCTCCCACTCCTTGCTTTTCTCCCGGTTTCTCCATGAATCCGGTCAAAGCAACTCACAGCTGCAGCCGCTCTGGGTCCCCTTCGCCTTTGAGAAAGATCTCTCTGCTTCCTGTGGTCTATCTTGCGTTTCTCTCTTTATGTGTACGCTGGGTTCCTCATAGAAGAGAAACCACGTGATACTGAAACTTGTGCGTCTGATTCACTTCACTCAGCATTCGCATCTCAAGATGAACCCATTTTCCCCATACGCCGGAGCCCATCCCTCTTCGCGGCAGTGTAGTACTCCACTGCGAGTGAACAGCACATTTTCTCTGTCCGCCCATCTGCTGATGGCCCCAGAGGCCGCTTCCAGGATGTAGCTGTTGCGAATTGTGCTGCTGTACACACGGCTGCACGTGGATCTCTGTCACGTGACGTCTTTAACTCTCTCGGGAAGACATCTGGGGGGGACAGCTGGGTCCCAGGGAATTCCTACTTTGTCTTTCCAAGGCGTCGCCACGCGGATTCCCCGGCGGCTGTGCCGGTTTTCATTCCCCTTTCACAGAAGGGACTCGGGCTTCCGCCCGAAGCTAAAGAGAGCAGCCGAGCTGTGCACACGTTTACCTCTGCACACAAATGTCGTGCTTTGGGGTTTCTTCCGGCAATACTTGGGATTGAACCCATGACCTTCACATTCACCTCCATCCCTGGCCCTTTTTAAATTTAAAAAAAAATAAATTTGGGGACAGAGCCTCGGTGTAAGTCTCGAAGATGGGTTGATATCATCGTGGCTCAGCCTCCTCCAGGGCGGGGATCCCCGGTGTGGAGCCCCACGCCCAGCTAGGGGACCACAGAATTCCTGGAAAGCAAACTACGAACAAAGGTGGACGGGACACTAAACCGGCGGCACCGTTCTGCAGTGCTGCTGAGCCGGAAGCCAGGCCGGCTCACTCGGCGATCAAGGCCTATTCTTAGCCGACGGACACCACGACCCTCCTGAGCAGGGCTTCTCCGAGCTGACCCTTCTGGGACCCCGTGAACAGAGCACCTTCCCCCGGTCAGGGGACATCGGGGTTATTCTGCAGGGGGCAGCTCAGATGCTGGGGCCAGGGGGACATCGTGGGCCTGCGGCGGGTCTTTAGCTTTTGTTTCAAAAAGGAATGGAGAAAATATTCTGCACAGTGTGTGTGCATAACATGTCCCTTAAATGTTCATAGATTGACTCTGGGACCCCGGGACCTTTGTGGGGAGACCAAATGTTTGTTGATCGACTCTCTAATCCCAGGACCGCAGGCTGCAGGTGTGGGAGGACCAAATGTTTGTTGATCGACTCTCTGATCCTGGACCTCAGGCTGCAGCTGGGTGGGGACCAAAAGTTTGTTGATCGACTCTCTGATCCCAGGACCGCAGGCTGCAGTTGTGGGAGGACCAAATGTTTGTTGATGGACTCTCTGATCCCAGGACCTCAGGCTGCAGCTGGGTGGGGACCAAATGTTTGTTGATTGACTTTATGATCTGAAAACCTCAGGCTGCAGCTGTGTGGAGACCAAATGTTTGTTGATCAACTCCCTGATCCCAGGACCTCAGTCTGCAGCTAGGTGGGGACCAAATGTTTGTTGATGGACTCTCTGATCCCAGGACCTCAGGCTGCAGCTGGGTGGGGACCAAATGTTTGTTGATTGACTTTATGATCTGAAAACCTCAGGCTGCAGCTGTGTGGAGACCAAATGTTTGTTGATCAACTCCCTGATCCCAGGACCTCAGTCTGCAGCTAGGTGGGGACCAAATGTTTGTTGATTGACTCTCTAATCCTGGGACCTCAGTCTGCAGCTGGGTGGGGACCAAATGTTTGTTGATGGACTCTCTGATCCCAGGACTTCAGGCTGCAGCTCTGTGGGGACCAAATGTTTGTTGATCGACTCACTGATCCCAGGACCTCAGGCTGAGCTCTCTGGGGACCAAATGTTTGTTGATCGACTCTCTGATCCTAGGATGTCAGTCTGCAGCACTGTGGGTTCTAAATGTTTGTTGATCGACTCTGTGATCCCAGGACCTCAGGGTGCAGCTGTGTGGAGACCAAATGCTTGTTGTTCGACTCTCTGATCTGAAGACCTCAACCTGCAGCTGTGTGAGGAACAAATGTTTGTTGATCGACTCTCTCACCTCGAGGACCACAGGATGTAGCTGTGTGGGGACCAAGTGTTTGCTGATCGACTCTATGATCCAAGGACCTCAGGCTGGAGCTAGGTGTGGCCCAAATGTTTGTTGATCGGCTCTCTGATCCCAGGACCTCAGGCTGCAGCTGGGTGGGGACCAAATGTTTGCCGATGGACTCTCTAATCTCAGGACCGCAGGATGTAGCTGTTTGGAGACAGGGTCTTAAAGAGCTGTGATGGTAAACTGAGTCCCCTAGGTGGCCCCAACCCCACAGGGCTGGGTCCTCCTGAGAAGAGGATGGGAGGAGGTGAGCACACAGAGGGACGCGCGTCTGAGGACACAGGGAGCCCAGGAGCGAGGCCTCGGAGGATCCCGCGCTGCCCATCCCTGGGCCCTGGGCCCTGGGCCTGCAGCTCCGGACGGGGACGGGAGGCGTCCGCAGTCAAAGTCCGCCAAGCCTCCGATCCCGCATATCCGGGTGGGACTCAGCAAAAGCATCGTGTGTGTGAATCCGAGCCCCCGGCTCCCCAGAGTCTGCGCACTTCCCTGCTGAACTGGGGTCTTGTAGGTGACCCTGCCCCGGGCCTGCCGATTGGGGGGTGTGCAGCTGAGGGGATCCTGCCCTTTCCCTTGTGGGCTGAACCTCGAACCCCGAGCCCGCACCCTGGCCCTCGGCCCGGCCCCTCTTCCTTTCGACCCTGCCTTCCCTTTTTGCAAATTCTGTTCCGAGAGCCCCTCAACCCGGGCTTCCCCCGTGTGCCGTTCACTCCCTCTTCCCACAGAGACCCTTGGGGGACAGAAAAGACCGAGGACACCGCCGATGTCCCCAGAGACCCGGGGACAGAGCGGCTGGTCCTCGGGGTGACGCGTTCCTACCACACCTGTCTGGTGGGGGAATTTTCAGTACAGGGAATTCCGTGAGTCTGTTCAATTGGAGGATTCGGGGCTTTTTGGGTTTTGTTTCTGAGGCGGAGCCTCCCCATGGAGCCCAGGCTGGCCTTGAACTCGCGGAGATCCTCCCGCCTCTGCCTCCCGAGTGCCGGGATGACAGGCATGCAGCCCACGCCCGGCACCGGAGCATTAGTAACACTGAAGGGCGATGGGAAATCCACACCCGCGCCGGTGTCTGGCTCTGTGTGAGTGACACGCAGGCGACGAGCACAGCCCAGCCGGGAGGACGGAGCTGCTCCCTGCTGGGGCCCCCAGCTGCTGCTTCTGCCCCGGGACGGGTGGCTGCTTTCGGGGACTGGCCCCAGGCTTCAGGCTTGCTGCAGCCATGAGTCTGTTTGCTTCCCCTTCCTCCCCACCTAGCAAACGTGGCTGTAAATGAATTTGCTCAGCCCTGGGCCGTCCAGTAACATCTCCGGCACCGTGTCTGCCCTTAGCTTGCGGCCGGAGCGGGGAAAAGCCATTAGTCCATGCAAGATTCTCTTTTTCTACCAAATCCTCTTGCGGTTGGAGGATGGATTTCCCCGACTGAAAATTGTATGGGTTTCAGTCGGAGATAATTGCACCCTATCCGTCGTCCACATGGGTGCCTCGTTCATGGCCGCACACGCGTTGTGTGGGTCTTGTTTTTGCTGAATTGAAACTGGGCGAACTCGGCCCTGGCTCATCAGGCTTTGACCCTAATCGACTTTAACACGCGCCCTAAATATCCGGGTCCTTGAGGGTTTGCAGAGGCTGTGTGTGCGCGTCTGTCCCCTGCACAATGCCCGCTCTCTGCCTTGCTTCAGTTTGGACTTGATTAGTTTAAAAATAGCTGCAAACATCACGGATGGAATGAAAATAGGGGCTGTCAGTTCCTCCCGGAGCCCAGCATCGGATGCCCTGCCGCTTCCACCCAGGTCTCCCTCCCCAGGAGGAGCCCGCGCAGCTGCATGCCAGCCAGGTTGGGTGCAGTTCAGACGCAAAACGAGGAGGGGCCGGGGACTGCAGCTCGCGATCCTGCTCTGCAGAGGTGACAGTGTGCACGTGGGTGTATTTAGGTGTGTCTGTCTGTGTGTGTGTAGTGTGTGTATGTGCGAGTGTCTGTGTGTGCACGTGTGATGTGTGCCTGTGTGTATATGTGCAGGTGTGTATACGTGGGTGGGCACATGTGTGTGCGTGCATGCATGTGTGCATGTGTGCATGTGTGGGGGCATATGGGTGTCTGTGTCTGCATGTGTGTGTGTGCATATGTACATTGTGTGTGCATGCCCATGTGTGGCTGCGTCTGCGTGTCCATGCATGTGTATGTGTGTGTGCTTGTGTGTGTGTGCACGTGTGAGCATCTGCACATGTGTCTGCATGTGAGAGTGTGTGTCCATGTGTGTGTCTGCATGTGCATGTCCGAGCTTCTGCATGTGTGTGTCTGTGTGTGCATGCATGTGTATGTGTGTGCCCATGTGTGTGTGTGCATGTGTGAGCATCTGCATGGATGGGTACATGTGCATGCATGTGAGTGTGGGTGTGTGTCTGTGTGTGTCTGCATGTGCATGCATGTGTGTGCATGTGTGCCCACGTGCATGTGTGCATGTGTTAGCGTCTGCATGAGTGTGTGCATGCATGTGAGTGTGTGCATGCATGTGAGTGTGTGCCTGTGTCTGCATGTGTATGCATGTGTATGTGTGTGCCCAAGTGCATGTGTGCATATGTAAGCGTCTGCATGCGTGTGTGCATGCATGCATGTGTGCATGCATGTGTGTGCGTGCATGTGTGAGCATATGCATGTGTGTGCCTCCATGCATGTGTGTGAGTGTGCACGTGTGTCTGCATGTGCATGCATGTGTGCCTGAGTGTGTGCCCACGAGTGTGTGTGCATGTTAGCATCTATGTGTGTGCACGTGAGTGTGTGTGTGTGCATGCATGTGTGTGCCCACGTGCGTGTGTGCATGTGTGAGCGTCTGCATGCGTGTGTGCATGTGCATGCATGTGAGTGTGTGTGCCCCTGCATGCGCCTGTGTGTGCTGGAAGGGAAAGTGGGAGAGGCACAGAGGATCTCAGCATCCGTCCAGGAACGCGAGGGTCCTGAGCCTGTGATGCCGGCCTCCTGCCTGGGTGGCGTCCCCTGAGCCCTGTCCTGGCCCCGGCTGCCTACTGCAGGCCAGGCTCCTGCTGGGCTCCTGCTGGGCTCCTGCTGGGCTCCTGCCACGGTGGCATCTGCGTCACCGGCAGGTGCACACCGGAGCCGTCCCCCTGCTGTCCTCAGATGCCCGGTAAACCCAGTCTCCGTTCAGCAGCCAATCAGGTGAACGCAGTCTACACTGGCCGGCCAATCAGGGGAGTCCAGTCTACATCCAGTGACCAATCGCGCTCACTCCGTCTGAGTTCGGTGGCCGGGCAGGTGAACCCAGTCTACCCTGGATGACCAGGTTAAATCTTACTGGCTGGCCGATCCCAGGAGCCCAGTCCACACTTGCAGGCCCTATCAGGTTAACTCTGTGTACATTTGATGGCCAATCCCATTAGCCCAGTCTGCATTAGATAACCAGTCTGCTTACCCCATGTAGGCCACAGGACCAATCAGTTATCCCCATTTATTCCGAATGACCAATCCTGTGAACCCGTCTCCATTACTGTGGAAACCAGTGCACGGGTCTATTCGGAATTCAGGTCAGACTGTCAAAGCTATAGGGTGCAGTGGCACACGGCCGTGTTCTCAGCACTGTGGAAGGCTGAGGCAGGAGGGTCCAAAGTTCCACTGATGTGCATGGAGAACCCCGTGCAGCAGAGTTGAACCCATAGGGGCGGACACACAAAGCACACACGGGTCACACGCCCCAGGTCAGGGCCTAGGTCGAGGGTAGCAGGCACGCATTTCTCCCCTAACTTGCAGGTGGGGGACCACGTGGCCATTTCACTGGGTGCCTCCCCTCCCCGGTCTCTTGGTCCCTCTTCCCCTTTCCAAAAGGTCTCTCTCCCTGTTCCTACCATCTGCCTTTCATTTTGCTCATTATATACACTTTAGGTTCTGCAGAAGAAGAACCATGCGATATTTAAGTTGTGTGCCTGATTTATTTCCACTTAACATTATGGTCTTCAGGTGCATCCATTTGCCCACACGTGACTCAATCTTATCCTTTTTCCTGGCAGCATAGCACTCCGTTGTGTGTAAACACCACATTTTCTTTACCCCTCATCCGAGCCTTCTACGTTTCTTCTGGAAAGAATTAAAGACAACACGCTTCAGTGATCCACGCACAACTTATAATCACTAATTCTTTGCAGGTGCCATTCTCTCCAAGGGATTCAATGAAGACAGAAAGTTAATATTTTAAAAACACAGCAATTCCAAGTATAGCTGTGGCAGGGAAGGCAAGGTTGTCGGGGGCGTTTTGTTACGGCTCAGATCAAAACTTTCCCCAGTCTCATGTGTGTCTGCAAGGTGACCGGGTCATGGGGCTCTGTGCTCATCAGTGGATCATCATGGATGAGCTCCTGGTGAGTGCGCTGTAGGAGGTGGGGCCTGGCTGGAGGAGCTCACTGGGGTGTGACCTGGAAGGGTGAGTTCTTGTCCCAGCTCCTCCCTTCTCTCTCTGCTTCCAGGTCACCATGATGTGAGCGTCTTTCCTCCTCCACTCCTGTCCACCATGATGTTCCTGCCTTGGAGCAGCCGACCATGGACTGAACCCTCTGAGACCATGGGAGCAGCTGACCATGGACAGAATCCTCTGAGACCATGAGCCAAACTGAACCTCTCCATTGCATATGCAGGGACAGAAGGTGGTGCATCTTGAATTTCTCTGCTGAACCTTGGGGTGTTGGTTGCACAGCGGGATTTGGGGGAGAGTCACGGACACCCCTCATTTAGTGGAATCCACAAGGGATGGCAGAGGGATGGCAGAGGATGTCCGTTACCGCTTCCTGTGTGGCTTTCTGCGTCTTGGGTCTTGTTTTCCCGAAGGCCACCAGGGTTTCCATGCGTGGACGCGGAGCTGGGAGAAAGCCTGCAGTCTGCAGTGTTTCCAGGGTGCAGCCACGTGGCTCCCGTCTGGGGAATCAAAGTCGGACCCGGGAGGCAGCGGCAATGTCGCCATCCTGATGCCGCCCCAGTGCCAAACCCACGCTTGGCGACCTTAATGATGATTCCAATCGACGCCGACGGAGGTCGATTTTTTCACACTTTTTTCTCCGAGTGAGCAGCTCTGAAATACGCAATCTGCGATGAGGGACTCACTCACAGGCGGTGCAGCTGGCCTCTGAGCTGAAAGCTTGCCATGTGATGCAGCTTTGACCAACGCCTCCCTCTCCGGTGACATCCCAACGTTTCCCAGTTGAATGCAGTTTGTTTTTGTTTGCAAATGCATCGTTTGAATTAAACCATCTATGTCTGCAGAAACGGCTATGAAGCAAAATAAGGCCTCGAGGCCTGTACGTGCATGCAATTACTAATTGCTGAGCTAAAGCCACCATTTATCTCCTGCCGTTTTAACCTCGCTGTGGACCCCGGACCTGGGCTCTCCCGGGAAACTCGGCTGCCTGTCCCTGGAGACCACTGTGTACCCCAGGCTGGCCTCAAACCCACGGCGATTGTCCGGCCTCAGCCTCCCGAGTGCTGGGATGACAGGCGTGCCCCACCAGGCACACCCAGCAAAAACCTTTGAAAAGCCAGGTAATGACCACACACATTTCCCTCACTCTCCTCCACGCCCCAGTTTCTTTCTTTTTGTAAGTATGAGACTCTGAGTTTCTCCGTTTCCTCTGAATTCTGTGTGGATTGAAAGAGAGATCGTTTGTAAGGTGACTAATAGATCACCCCATTCTGTCAGGAGCCATCACCGTCAGCGGAGGGGACAGGCGCTCGGGACACAGCGGGAGGAGATGCACCAGGTTTTCAATGGC